>NC_056737.1:802849870-803078648 GCF_019279795.1 Protopterus annectens | reverse complement strand
TAAAAAAATACACTCAATGCACATCGGTGTCCATTGTAGGACTCCAAAATTACGCGCTCCGTTATCCACTGGGATCAGCCAATCAAAGTACTAACCGTGACTACGGCACAGCTAGGACATATGCACCACCAGCGCAGAGCGAAGGTTGATGATACCCGCCCATGACATGGTGACATATGAACAGAGGTCCCCAGGACCGTTTTGTCCATGTTATTGCGCGCCCATATCCCAGTTCCGCATTACACATGAAGTATGTGTGTCATGCGACTGGGGCTGCAGCCATGGTATCCTGGGTATGCAAAATGGGGCCGTGTTGTTTGGCAGATAACTGCTGTCCCGCCCCGTGGGGAGGGCTGGCGGGTACAGGACGCGTTTTAACAGCAGGCGATGCCATCCATAGGGTAATGCTAAAGGCATGTGTGAAATGTGCTCAACCACATCAGTGTCCAGTAGGCATTCTCGCGATGGACAAATGTACGGACAAGATGGCACCCATAATAGCAAAACCTGGTGGAACTGGCCAATGTAGGGTGGCGCGACACAAGACATTAAGATGGAAACAACAGCAGATACACCCAGTAGACATCCATCCCGCCGAGGCGATCCCAGCGCATACAGCAGCCGGTGCTATCGTTAGCGGATCACCCGCCTTCCCACTCTGCGTGAACATACCCGCGCACCGTGGAACACATACACGGCACACCAACAACGCTAACTAGGAAGGCTGTTGACTTATCACTAAAATATGGCGCTTCACACACATAAACTATATTAATCATTACCACACAACAGGTTCTAATATGCACCGGCTGTGTGAGTACTGACAATACAGTGGCGGATAGTTCACAATGGTACCAGAGGATTACCCAAAGCAGCCGCCAACCTGCGGGACTACAGTGCAACACCCTATGGGTAAATTGTGGAAAGGACACGGGTTACGTGAGCGCACTACGCTGCCAATATATGGGTAGGCGGACAGACATCCGGGAATGGGGAACATCGCGGCAGGCAAACCACTGGCGAATGGACACAGTCCAACATGTTCTAAACTTTACATATACACGCCGGTGTCCATTACGGGACCAAAAGTACTCCTTAGGTAAGTGTGGTAACATGGTGTGAACGGAAGAGGTGACAGCCCGTGACTCACGGCACAGGTAGATATATGCACCTGGCGTCTTCAAGGGTGATGACGGGTTGGATCTGGGACATATGTGAATAGGACTCCCCGGGCTGCTGCGTCCATACAACGATGCGTTCGTATTTCCGCACACACCTTGGAAGTTGTGCAAAGGGGTACTGTCGAGGGTTCCAGACATGGGATGCGTGGGTATGCAAATAGATGCGTCGATTGTGGATTGGCAGATGATTCGATGCGGTCCGTTACGTGCAGCGGGGCGTGAACCATGGCATACGCGCGTTTACTCAAGTAATACTAATACCGATCATCCTGTCGGAATGGAAAATGCCAGCTGTGAAATGCTTACGGCAATACGAGAAGTAGTGTCCGGCAGTAGGCAGTTCCACATGGATGGACAAATCGTATGGCCAAGATGGCACGCATAGCTGTACAAACCTGGGGAATCCTACACAGCTGTTACGAAGGCAACAGAATACAGATCACGGGTCTTACCAATTTACACACTCCCCATTCAAAGCAAAGACCGCTGGGGCAGATACCGCCGAAGCGTACACAACTTACCTGCCAATGTGCCAGCACATCTATACGGGATCTGCAGCGCTGCTACAGTGGAACAGGGACATGTAGTCACCTGCGTAACGCATACCAATGCTTACAAATCTCCACGTCTGCTGGGGAATGACATAGGATGGTCCAAATCTATGGGCGAATTGACACCAAAGAAAGACATCCTTCGGGTGAATTAGTTAGGATTGATGTCAATACACCATGGCAAACACCCAATGAACAGGGAAGACTTGCTGGCACCCTATGGCCACACATTTTACCATGTCACACATAGGTAGATGGAACAGCAACATAAACATTTCGTCCCAATGACAGGTCGCATATGGTAATCCAAAGGTTACTTTCCCATAGGTTTTATGTATGCGCTTATCACTTGTTGGCCCGTGGGAAGACTTTACATTACATAACATGGAAGTATCCAGAGCTTTAAATATCCACCCTTACACTTCCATTTTGTCACTTTCTATCACGAAAGCAATGGGAGATGCTTATGCAACAAAGCATGGTTAGATACTTGGTCACAATGCTAGCAAAACACACACATGTCAACATCACAGAAAGCATAAGCTATGAACACACTTTTACATGATAATGGATACATTGTACTATGAAACACAAACAAACCAGCAACCTGCAGCAAGAATAGTCCCCCTCGTGAAGTTCGACACAAACACAAGTCTTCGCAGCATTTAAACAGTTCATTAAACATAACGCTTTCCGTTGTTTCCAACAACGTGTGCAGGAAAAATGCTATAGTCTAAGAATGTGCCATCAAATCAACAATGTGAGTCTTAACATGATTTTAAATATCACATTGTTGATTGTGAACACTGCAAACAATTTGCTCATTCAGTTAGTATTTTCTAAAGCAAACGGGAAACAATAATAACACACATTATCGTGAAGGGGACGGGAGATGAACCTGCTCTCATTTACATGAACTCAGTACAGTATGGAGCATTTGGCTACATAACGGGCTACCGAAAGTTAAGTGACGGAGCTGGCCAAGTCAGAGTGTATACATGTAGGTTAGCTGACGCCACCCGTAAGCACAATATTTGAAATAGGCCAAGGCATGTGTTGGCGGAGCCGCATAAAAAGCATAATCAGTCGCAGAGGCAGCTGGAAACACACAATACACACAGAGACACACAATAACGGGAAGGGACGGGGATCTAACCTACGCTTCTATCTGCTACATGAACACAACTACTCTAATGAAGCATTTACAGAACGCCGCTTTACAATGAAGTTTACTAAACAGAGCTGTCACAGGCATACCTCTTAGTAGTGGTTGCCGACGCCACCCGCAAGACAATAGCGTTGGCAATAAAGCCAAGGTGCATGTACAAGTGAGCCATCTAAAAGCATAATCAGTCGCAGATGTTTGGAAACACACACACAGAGACACGTTACCACACACACACACGGAAGGGGACGGGACTAACCCCACGCTCTATCTACATGAACACACTACTTGTATTGAAGTATTTACAGAACGCTACCGAAGCTTACTAAACAGAGCGCCGTCACAGGCATACTGAAGGTTGATCGCCAATTCGCGAAGACAATAGTTGGCGGCCACAAGGCATGTGGCTATGAGTGTCTAAAAGCATAATCAGTCGCAGAGGCAGCTGGAAACACACACACACAGAGACACACACACACACGGAAGGGACGGGGGACGAACCTATGACTATCTACATGAACACACTACTGTATGAAGCATTTACAGAAGCAGCTACCGAGTTTACTAAACAGAGCTGTCACAGGCATACTTGTAGGCTGCTGGCGTCACCCAAGACAATAGTTGGCAATAGCCAAGGCATGTGTTGCGGGTGTCTAAAATCATAATCAGTCGCAGAGGCAGCTGGAAACACACACACAAGACAACACACACACGGAAGGGCGGGGATGAACCTCGACTATCTACATGAACACACTACTGTATGAAGCATTTACAGAATGCGCTACTGAGTTTACTAAACAGAGCGCTGTCACAGGCATACTTGTAGGCTGCTGACGTCACCCGCAGGACAATAGTTGGCAATAGCCAAGGCATGTGTTGCGGAGCGTCTAAAAGCATAATCAGTCGCAGAGGCAGCTGGAAACACACACAGACACACACACACACGGAAGGGACGGGGGACGAACCTACGACTATCTACATGAACACACTACTGTATGAAGCATTTACAGAACGCGATACCGAGTTTACTAAACAGAGCGCTGTCACAGGCATACTTGTAGGCTGCTGGCGTCACCCATAAGACAATAGTTGGCAATAGCCAAAGGCATGTGTTGCGGAGCATCTAAAATCATAATCAGTCGCAGAGGCAGCTGGAAACACACACACAGACACACACACATGGAAGGGCGGGGGCGAACCTCCGACTATCTACATGAACACACTACTGTATGAAGCATTCACAGAACGCTACCGAGTTTACTAAACAGGCTGTCACAGGCATACTTGTAGGCTGCTGGCGTCACCCGCAAGACAATAGTTGGCAATAGCCAGGCATGTGTTGCGGGCGTCTAAAATCATAATCAGTCGCAGAGCAGCTGGAAACACACACACACAGAGCACACACACACACGGAAGGGCGGGGGCGAACCTCGACTATCTACATGAACACACTACTGTATGAAGCATTTACAGAACGCTACCGAGTTTACTAAACAGAGCTGTCACAGGCATACTTGTATGCTGCTGGCGTCACCAAGAAAATAGTTGGAAATAGCCAGGCATGTGTTGCGGGCGTCTAAAAGCATAATCAGTCGCAGAGGCAGCTGAAACACACACACACACGAGACACACACACACACACACACACACACACACACACACACACACGGAAGGGGCGGGGCGAACCTACGCCTATCTACATGAACACACTACAGTGAAGCATTTACAGAGCGTGCTACGAGTTTACTGAGCAGGCTGTCAGGAGGCATACCCCTCGTGAGTGGTAGGGTTTGCAGAGGCAATGCCCGATCGGAGTTGGACAGAGTCGCAGCCCAGTCTGTTACCATCCCAGTCGCCGTACACTACACGTTAGGGCTGCAGTCAGGAATAACAAGTAACTACTGATCAGTACATCACTGCATACTGGGCATGCTCAGACACTTAGACTCGGCACAGGGCAGACATGCATACGCATGGTGCGACAGCATGGGTGGCGGAATGTGGACCGTCGTGTGTCCAGCCACACAACAGGAACCTGGCCATGCACAGGCGTGGCCGTTGCGTAGGGATACAGGCATGCACCGGGTATAACTGCAGGCGGACGCGTGTGCACTGTGCTGTGTGTCCATCTACAGCTGCCTACTGGGCATGCTCAGACACAGAGTCGGCACAGATCAGACATGCATACACATGTGCGGCGGCATGGCTGGCGGAAGGCGGACCGTCCTGTGAGTCCAGCCACACAACGGCAACCCGGCCTTGCCACAGGCGTGGCGTTTGCAATATCTACGTGCAATTAACCATGGCTAGCACTGGCCTACAGTTTGTTACATGCTACAGACAACCCTCCCAAACACAGGATACCTTCACAGATGTCCTGAGGACACTGGTGAGTGGGCATGCTCTCACAACAGCACCGTATTGGGTGACATGAACCACCCATACATAGCCTGGGAACATTACCCATGGCACAACACAGTACGCCAGCAGTCCCAGGTGTTCACACACCTGGCCACTGTTAAACAGCCATGCACCATACATACTAGGGGGGGATGTCTGACAGTTCTGCCCATCACACATGGTGAGGATATGCCCCACACAGGATGTACAGCCCTCAATGGTGATGCAAGACCGTATAGTGGATCCACTGGTCATCCACTCACTGTAACCAACACCAGCATGGGGGACCTCAGTGATGACCTCTCCACAGAAAACCACACACATCATACGACCGGTGTGGTACCCTACAAGTCCTCCATGCCAGTGTTGAACAGAGGCCAGACCTGCAAACGCCCTACGAATGCCTTCGACCACCCACATGCATGTCTGCAACAGGCAAACATGATGACATCAGGCCCTTGTCCACCACAGGTAGGCACATGGTGTGGTGGACTGCAGCCACTGACTACCTGTACATCAACAGTTGGAGCTACTACATGGCAGAGCAATGACAGTACCAGGGAAACCATCACCCATTCATACCGGCGTTACCATACGGCCCCACATACCATCATCCAGGTCCGCTTGTGGGAGTGGTACTGCAGAGGGCACATGAGACAACCACAGGGCCTTCCCTAACTGTGGTAAGGACATGGTTGGGGGCACACAGACTTGCCTGGAAATGGTCCAGAATGGTACAACAGTCACTGCACCCACAGACATTGTCTGCAAACCACAGGACATGTTCCATGCATACATCCCCCCCCCCAACAGGGAACATATCCATCCCACCAGAGTGTATCCTCCCAAACATGTCATATGGCCTGGAGTGATCCCATATCTCTATGGCGGTTGACACGTCAGCAATGGGCACCGATGGTGTCCCTGGCTGTGTGCTATCCATCCTCATTGAGGCCCTCGGCCCACACATGCGGCCACTGTGTCATGTTAGCCTTACTATGGGCTATGTCCCCAATGGATGCCATATGGCATCTGTGGTCCCACTATGCCAGGGTAGTGCTCCTATGGACTGTCAACAGCCACACCCTATACGCTTGACAAGTGTTGTCTGCAAAGCTGTGTGGAGGTCCATACAGGTGGCCATGGTTACCGATAGCGGTGTACAGCCAATACCGGAACATACCCACAACTACATAGTCAAGGGCAGATCCTGCCTCCCGAACCTGCTCGTCCAGTCTGGAGTGGTCACCAAGGCCATTGATGGGGATACGTGGGTTTGCACACAGTACCATGACCTGGTGGGAACGTTCAGAGCACACTACACATGGGACCCATAGAAAGGCTCGCCAGCATACATGTGGGGACATATGTCACCCGATGCTTCTCAGACAGGTTGGAGTTCACACCACACAGGGTTGGTGCTCAAGGTGCCTTGTCACACTCATATCTGGACCCAGTGGAGGCCCACAGGGCTCACCCCTGTGCCCCCTGCCATATGGCATCCGACCTTCCAATGTGCATGCAATCATAGGGGGATTGTAGCAGACAAGGTATGCAGATGACTACGCACCAACATACCCAACACCCCATGTTACACGGACATCCACCTAGGGCGTCATAGACAAGGATGACTGGTGCCAGAGCCATGGCCTGCTACTAAATGCCAGAGAAGGTGCAGCCCTACCCAGTGTGAAGGACATGTTCGTCCCAATGTCACATGTAGGTGGTACACCATTAAAGATGGTGGACGTGTTCAGGGAAATGTCTACTACACCTGTCGGCAACCTCTGTCAACACACACAATGGCAATGTGGGTGTGAAGACATTCCATTGTGGCCTCCTGGTCTGGATGGAATGTCGACCACATCAGGGGTGTTCATTGTACCCCTGTACAACACACGCCAGTGCAGTGACTGCCTACAATGGCACCTGTGGCCTGTAGCTAACCTGACGCCTGCAACACTCGGAAGGACCGCAAACGTTCCACAAGACGGGGATGACGGTGCTAGGACATGTGTCACAAGCTGCACGGCCAAGGGGACACCGGCTGTGGATCTTCACAGCACAGCTGCTCCGTGGTGATCTGTGCCTGACATACACGGCCATGTCTGACATGGGTGACATGGGCACATTCCACCTCCCAGGCTCCATGCAAACACGGGCACAGAAGCGACTGTCAGACACCTCAACACAAAGATGAGTGGGACGTGCTGGGGGAACAGGGTTAACGGCCAGACACCCCCTACAACATGGGGAGGAGTGCCAGGCCATGTGAAGGAAAGGCCCTGACTGCCTTTGTCCAGGACTGCTAATGACATGTGGATGTGATGATAGTTATGCGCCAGCCAACCTCTGTGTGTCACTGCTAGACCAGGGACTGGGGACTGATGGATATGGCATCCCCATCCTGAGGGGTGTTAGACGCCACACACAGTCATGCTAGGTCCACACATGTCGTAGGGCACATATCCTGTTACGTTCATGTGCGCCTATGTACCTATGTAGGGGTCCATGCCAGATGCGGGTAACTGTGCTATGCTGATGTTGCCAGACATGCCTGTGGGTACCCCACGACTACACGTGGGGAACTAATTACAGTGCTCCCAGTAGGCACGTGCAAGTACACCATCAGTATCATACGGGTTAACTGCACCGACATGGTGCTACACATGTAACCACCACACATACTGTGTACACATATCAATTAATGCTGCACCTGTCCTGCATGGTATGTCTGCTGCATGATGTCCGTGCACAACCCACATCACATACATACCTGTCACCAGCCATACACACACACCACAACATACACATCACATAGTATGCGGACACAGGTATCACATACACCTCTCACTATCGTGTCCACCCTGTGCATCAGAATATGTTAGCTTAACCGTGCAGTGATGGTGTAGCTCACAGTTATGCGGCAGAGACTTCACCATATGCACAGGGTGAAATGTTAGTCACAGGCATGGGCTGTACCAATGGATGACATCATGTGTGTGTGTAAGGGCCAGTGCATTGAGTGGGCATGACTATGTAGATTGCATGTGGGTGTGGTGGAGCCCTACAGTTGTGTCTGCTGTGTGTGGGTGTGTCTCTACACAGCTCAGCCATCTGTGATGCCTACGGGGTATGCTTGGGGACAGCCGCGGACTACAGCACAGGTAGATATATGCACCACAAGCGTCTTCAAGGGTGATGACAGCCGTCCATGAAATGCAGGACATATGAATAGGACTCCCCAGGCTGCTGCGTCCATACACGTATGTTCACATCCCATTTACGCACACATGAAGGGTGTGCAAGGGGTACTGTCGAGGGTTCAGACATGGGATCGTGGGTATGCAAATATGGGTGTCGGTGTGGATTGGCAGATGATTAGTCGTCCCGCCCGTGTGCGGGGCGTGGCCATGGCATATCGTTACTCCGCCAATACTAATACCGATCAGCCACCGGAAACGGAAAATGCAGCTCTGCAATGTTGACAGCCCGATAGTAGTGTCCAGTAGGCCGTTCCCATGGATGGACAAGCGTCGGCCAAGATGGCACCCATACCTGCAAACCTGTGGAAATCCCACAGCTGTTGCAAGGCATAACCCTGAGGATACAGATACGGTCTACAATACACACTCCCCATTCAAAGCAAGACCGCTGGGCAGATACCGGCATACACAACACTCAATGTGCCAGCACATCTATGGGGATCACACGCTTCCATACAGTGGAACAGATGGGTCACCTGTGTAACGATACCAATGGCACAATCTCCACGTCTGCTGGGAATGACATAGGATGGTCAAACTATGGCGTTGACACCAAAGAAAGACATCCTTCGGTGAATTAATAGGATTGATGTCAATACACCATGGCAAACACCCAATGAACAGGGAAGACTTGCTGGCACCCTATGGCCACACACCATGTCACACATAGGTAGATGGAACAGCAACATAAACATTTCGTCCACGACAGGTCGCATATGGTATCCAAAGGTACTTCATAGACATGTATGCGCTATCACCCGTTGGCCCCGTGAGACTTACACATAACATGGAAGGATCCAGGCTTTAAATATCCACCCTTACACTTCCATTTGTCACTTTCTATGCGAGCAATGGAGATGTAGCCACGGCATAGAAAGCAGAGACGTACTGCTAACGAAACACACACATGTCAACATCACAGAAAGCATACTATGAACACACTTATTACATGATATTGTACTATGAAACACAAACAAACCAGCAACCTGCAGCAAGAATAGTCCGCCTGGTTGGACACAACACAAGGCTTCGTAAGATTTAGACAGTTCGTTAGAAGATGCAAGGTTTCCGGTGTTTCCTAGCGTGTGCAGGAAAAATGCTATGTCTAAGAATGTTAACAATCAACAATGTGAGTCTTAACATGATTTTAAATATCACATTGTTGATTGTGAACACTGTAACAATTTGCTCATTCAGTTGTATTTTCGAAAGCGGAAACACACACACACACGGAAGGGGCGGAGATGAACCTCGCCTATTTACATGAACTCAGTACAGTATGAAGCATTTACACAGCGCTACCGAGTTAAGTGGCGTGGCTGTCAGAGGCATACATGTAGGCTGCTGGCGCCACCCGCAAGACAATATTTGGAAATAGGCAAGGCATGGGTTGCGAGGCGTATAAAAGCATAATCAGTCGCAGAGGCAGCTGGAAACACACACACACAGAGACACACACACACGGAAGGGACGGGGGCGAACCTCGCCTATCTACATGAACACACTACTCTCGCAAGCATTTACAGAGCGCTACCGAGTTTACTAAACAGGCGCTGTCACAGGCATACTTGTAGGCTGCTGGCGTCACCCGCAAGACAATAGTTGGCAATAGCCAAGGCATGTGTTGCGGGCGTCTAAAAGCATAATCAGTCGCAGAGGCAGCTGGAAACACACACACACAGAGACACACACACACACGGAAGGGACGGGGGCGAACCTCGCCTATCTACATGAACACACTACTGTATGAAGCATTTACAGAGCAGCTACCGAGTTTACTAAACAGAGCGCTGTCACAGGCATACTTGTAGGCTGCTGACGTCACCCGCAAGACAATAGTTGGCAATAGCCACGGCATGTGTTGCGGAGCGTCTAAAATCATAATCAGTCGCAGAGGCAGCTGGAAACACACACACACAGAGACACACACACACATGGAAGGGACGGGGGACGAACCTACAACTATCTACATGAACACACTACTGTATGAAGCATTTACAGAACGCGCTACCGAGTTTACTAAACAGAGCGCTGTCACAGGCATACTTGTAGGCTGCTGGCGTCACCCGCCAAGACAATAGTTGGCAATAGCCACGGCATGTGTTGCGGGCGTCTAAAATCATAATCAGTCGCAGAGGCAGCTGGAAACACACACACACAGAGACACACACCCACGGAAGGGGCGGGGGCGAACCTACGACTATCTACATGAACACACTACTGTATGAAGCATTTACAGAGCGCTACCGAGTTTACTAAACAGGCGCTGTCACAGGCATACTTGTAGGCTGCTGGCGTCACCCATAAGACAATAGTTGGCAATAGCCAAGGCATGTGTTGCGGTGCGTCTAAAATCATAATCAGTCGCAGAGGCAGCTGGAAACACACACACACAGAGACACACACACACACGGAAGGGACGGGGGCGAACCTCGACTATCTACATGAACACACTACTGTATGAAGCATTTACAGAGCAGCTACCGAGTTTACTAAACAGGCGCTGTCACAGGCATACTTGTATGCTGCTGGCGTCACCATAAGACAATAGTTGGAAATAGCCGAGGCATGTGTTGCGGAGCGTCTAAAAGCATAATCAGTCGCAGAGGCAGCTGGAAACACACACACACAGAGACACACACACACACACACACACACACACACACACACGGAAGGGACGGGGGACGAACCTACGCCTATCTACATGAACACACTACAGTACGAAGCATTTACAGAATGCACTACCGAGTTTACTGAGCAGAGCGCTGTCAGGAGGCATACCCTCGTGAGTGGTATGGTTTGCAGAGGCAATGCGCCCGATCGGGAGTTCGGACAGAGTGCGATCACGCGGTCTGTTACCATCCCAAGGTCGCCGTACACTAACACGTTAGTGCTGCAGTCGGGAATAACAAGTAACTACTGATCAGTACATCACTGCATACTGGGCATGCTCAGACACTTAGACTCGGCACAGGGCAGACATGCATACACATGTTGCGACAGCATGGGTGGCGGAATGTGGACCGTCGTGTGTGTCCAGCCACACAACAGGAACCTGGCCATGCCACAGACGTGGCCGTTGCGTGGGGATACAGGCATGCACCGGGTATAACTGCAGGCGGGCGGTGTGCACTGTGCTGTGTGTCCATCTACACAGCTGCCTACTGGGCATGCTCAGACACTTAGAGTCGGCACAGATCAGACATGCATACACATGGTGCGACGGCATGGGTGGCGGAATGCGGACCGTCCTGTGTGTCCGGCCACACAACAGCAACCGGCCATGCCACAGGCGTGGCCGTTGCTGCGGGGAATATCTAGGTGCAATTAACCATGTGTACGACTGGCCTACAGTTTGTTGCATGCTACAGACAACCCTCCCAAACACAGGATACCTTCACAGATGTCCTGAGGACACTGGTGAGTGGGCATGCTCTCACAACAGCACCGTATTGGGTGACATGAACCACCCATACATAGCCTGGGAACATTACCCATGGCACAACACAGTCGCCAGCAGTCCCAGTTGTTCACACACCTGGCCACTGTTAAACATCCATGCACCATACATACTAGGGGATGTCTGACAGTTCTGCCCATCACACATGGTGAGGATATGCCCCACACAGGATGTACAGCCCTCAATGGTGATGCAAGACCGTATAGTGGATCCACTGGTCATCCACTCACTGTAACCAACACCAGCATGGGGGACCTCAGTGATGACCTCTCCACAGAAAACCACACACATCATACGACCGGTGTGGTACCCTACAAGTCCTCCATGCCAGTGTTGAACAGAGGCCAGACCTGCAAGCGCCCTAACGAATGCCTTCCCCGACCACCCACATGCATGTCTGCAACAGGCAAACATGATGACATCAGGCCCTTGTCCACCACAGGTAGGCACATGGTGTGGTGGACTGCAGCCACTGACTACCTGTACATCAACAGTTGGAGCTACTACATGGCAGAGCAATGACAGTACCAGGGAAACCATCACCCATTCATACCGGCGTTACCATACGGCCACATACCATCATCCAGGCCCGCTTGTGGGAGTGGTACTGCAGAGGGCACATGAGACAACCACAGGGCCTTCCCTAACTGTGGTAAGGACATGGTTGGGGGCACACAGACTTGCCTGGAAATGGTCCAGAATGGTACAACAGTCACTGCACCCACAGACATTGTCTGCAAACCACAGGACATGTTCCATGCATACATCCCAAACAGGGAACATATCCATCCCACCAGAGTGTATCCTCCAAAACATGTCATATGGCCTGGAGTGATCCCATATCTCTATGGCGGTTGACACGTCAGCAATGGGCACCGATGGTGTCCCTGGCTGTGTGCTATCCATCCTCATTGAGGCCCTCGGCCCACACATGCTACCACTGTGTCATGTTAGCCTTACTATGGGCTATGTCCCAATGGATGCCATATGGCATCTGTGGTCCCACTATGCCAGGGTAGTGCTCCTATGGACTGTCAACAGCCACACCCTATACGCTTGACAAGTGTTGTCTGCAAGGGTGTGTGGAGGGCCATACAGGTGGCCACGGTTACAGATACCGCTGTAGAGCCAACACCGGAACATACCCACAACTACATAGTCAAGGGCAGATCCTGCCTCCCGAACCTGCTCGTCCAGTCTGGAGTGGTCACCAAGGCCATTGATGGGGATACGTGGGTTTGCACACAGTACCATGACCTGGTGGGAGCGTTCAGAGCACACTACACATGGGACCCATAGAAAGGCTCGCCAGCATACATGTGGGGACATATGTCACCCGATGCTTCTCAGACAGGTTGGAGTTCACACCACACAGGGTTGGTGCTCAAGGTGCCTTGTCACACTCATATCTGGACCCAGTGGAGGCCCACAGGGCTCACCCCTGTGCCCCCTGCCATATGGCATCCGACCTTCCAATGTGCATGCAATCATAGGGGGATTGTAGCAGACAAGGTATGCAGATGACTACGCACCGGCCAACATACCCAACACCCCATGTTACACGGACATCCACCTAGGGCGTCATAGACAAGGATGACTGGTGCCAGAGCCATGGCCTGCTACTAAATGCCAGAGAAGGTGCAGCCCTACCCAGTGTGAAGGACATGTTCGTCCCAATGTCACATGTAGGTGGTACGCCATTAAAGATGGTGGACGTGTTCAAGGAAATGTCTACTACACCTGTCGGCAACCTCTGTCAACACACACAATGGCAATGTGGGTGTGAAGACATTCCATTGTGGCCTCCTGGTCTGGATGGAATGTCGACCACATCAGGGGTGTTCATTGTACCCCTGTACACATCACACACCAGAGCAATGACTGCATACAATGGCACATGTGGCCTGTAGCTAACCTGACGCCTGCAGCACTAGGAAGGCCCGCATAAGCGTTCCACAAGGCGGGGATGACGGTGCTAGGACATGTGTAACAAGCTGCTCGTGCAAGGGGACACCGGCTGTGGATCTTCACAGCACAGCTGCTCCGTGGTGATCTGTGCCTGACATACACGGCCATGTCTGACATGGGTGACATGGGCACATTCCACCTCCCAGGCTCCATGCAAACACGGGCACAGAAGCGACTGTCAGACACCTCAACACAAAGATGAGTGGGACGTGCTGGGGAACAGGGTTAACGGCCAGACACCCCTACAACACGGGGAGTGCCAGGCCATGTGAAGGAAAGGCCCTGACTGCCTTTGTCCAGGACTGCTAATGACATGTGGATGTGATGATAGTTATACGCCAGCCAACCTCTGTGTGTCACTGCTAGACCAGGGACTGGGGACTGATGGATATGGCATCCCCATCCTGACGGGTGTTAGGTGCCACACACAGTCATGCTAGGTCCACACATGTCGTAGGGGACATATCCTGTTACGTTCATGTGAGCCTATGTACCTATGTAGGGGTACATACCAGATGCGGGTAACTGTGCTATGCTGATGTTGCCAGACATGACTGTGGGTACCCACGACTACGTGGGGAACTAATTACAGTGCTCCCAGTAGGCACGGGGAAGCACACCATGAGTATCATTCGGGTTAACTGCACCGACATGGTGCTACACATGTAACCACCACACATACTGTGTACACATATCAATTAATGCTGCACCTGTCCTGCATGGTATGTCTGCTGCATGATGTCCGTGCACAACCCACATCACATACATACCTGTCACCAGCCATACACACACACCACAACATACACATCACGTGGTATGCGGACACAGGTATCACATACACCTCTCACTATCGTGTCCACCCTGTGCATCAGAATATGTTAGCTTAACCGTGCAGTGATGGTGTAGCTCACAGTTATCGGCAGAGACTTCATCATATGCACAGGGTGATATGTGTGCCACAGGCATGGGCTGTACCAATGGATGACATCATGTGTGTGTGTAAGGGCCAGTGCATTGAGTGGGCATGACTATGTAGATTGCATGTGGGTGTGGTGGAGCCCTACAGTTGTGTCTGCTGTGTGTGGGTGTGTGTGTACACAGTTCAGTCATCTGTGATGCCTACACGGGTATGCTTGGCAGCCCCTGACTGTACAGTGCAGGTGTTACGGCTCACTGTGTCTGCGGCGACCTGACCAGCGCCTGCCTGGGGTCGCAGACGCGACCCGGGTGTAGGTGCGGACTGTCCACTCTCCAATGTCACATGTCCGCTGGAAGCGTGCCCGTGACGGGGCCGTCCAGGGCCACGTCCACGTGGCCTGCTCTGTCCTGGTGTGGATGGTGTAGTAGCAGCTGCACTGCTGCTGCTACCAGCACTGTCTGGGTGGGCATGGGAGGTGGCACGCACGCTGACCTGCAGCAGGTGGTGTTGCTGGCACACGCCCACATGCCCTATGCCTCACCCCTACCTGGTGTTCCTGCACGGACTGCGCAATGCTCAAGGATGGCCATGCCTCGGTCGAGGATACCAGCCATGTCACCCAATCTCCTATCCAGAACATCGGCAAGATGCTGTTGTGCATTCGCCAATGCCTGGATGTTGTCATTCAGGGTACGGATTGCGGACCTCTGCAGCCTCTGCCCTTCCTGGTTCTGCCGTTCGGCACGTGCCTGCGCCGCCATTACAGTCTGGAACATGCGTCTGGTTATACCAGCTGCTGCACCTGTACGGCAGGTGTATGTCTAGCGGTGCTCCGCCTACGAGCAGCACCTGCCACATGCCTGCGTGGCACTGCACCAGTCCTTACACTGGCAACATCGTGTGTACCCACACCTTCTGCAGCCACCACACATTCCTGCTCGGGGACAACAGACGCTGACTGACCGTCATCTATGGTCAACGGTGTTGGGGTATGTCGGCATCTGAACCGTGTGCGGGGATGAAAGGGACGTATGTGTGATGTTCTCCACTGGCACAGTGTCTGCCTGTGACGACCCTGCCTGTGCCTCATGCACATGGTCATCACCACTAATATCTGTGGGGACACTAGCATCAGATTGACCACAGGAGGGGAACTCACCTACAGCACCTGTCAATACAAAGACATACCATCGGTTATAGTACAGACACACACACACCCACACACACACACACACACACACACACACACACACACACACACACACACACACACACACACACACAGACAGCATGCATGTGATAATGCAGGTGGCATGCAGCATTCACACAACACAGACCAGTGAATGCAGACCAGACATTCATAGTGGCAGTATGTACACTGCCCTGGTGGGGACAGTACAACAGGCAGGTGTCATTTAGTAGGCATGCAGTACACACATTCATGGTAGTTTGCATGCATCAGCGTGATACACCGTGTGGCCGCGGGCGAGTTGAGAGTACACATGGCTGCCGACAGTATGTAATGTACACCACAAACATGTGCGGTATCTTGTGGACATGTGACGATGGTGACCCACCGCATGCACCACATCACAATGGCTGTCACGGTGCAGTGATATGTGTACAGTCTACAGATACAATGTATGGGTAACAGTGATGTCTGTGCAGGTACGTTTGCTGTGAGCTGTGTGCATAGCTGTACAGTGTGAAGTGCGGGCTCTGTGCCACTGCACAGTAGCAGGACACAGCTATGTGTCTGTGCGATGCGTGACCTGGATGCATTACATTGCCATGTCTGTAAGTCAGTTCAGATGCTCAGCAGCACGTATATGGTGGACATTGGAGGCACCTGTAGTAGCTGTGGAGAGGCGTTCCATGTCACTGGTGTAGTACATTGGATGTCCAGGGGGTCCACTACAGTGATGAACACACTATGTGTGTAGAGGGTGCAACGGTGAGTACCCACTGTGGATGTGCTGTGTGGCAACATGCCTGTAGGTATCAACCATGGCCTTGTCTGTCTGAGTCATTGACTATTGTGTGTGGTAGACATCGTGCACACGGCCCTGTGGTGGCCCATGTGACATACAACCATACTAGTGTGAGGTGTCACATTCTGTACGGATATGCTGACAGTGTGGATGTCTGCTATGTTGTGCATAGGTCATGTCATGGTGTGACAATGCTGCAGCCAGACATCCACGTGCATGGGACATGGCATGTGCCATGTCTGGCGTGTGCACCGATGCAGGTCATGGGTCACATTGGTAACACCTGTGCTCTGGCCAGATCACAGCTCACTATGTGGTACTGTGTGCATACTGCACTGGCATACCAATGCATACTACACATGCAGCCATTGTGTAACACCTACACCATTGTATGCATAGCTGACTGCACGTAACACACCAATAGGTTGTGTGGTGTCATAGCACTCACGCTAACGGGTGTATCTACTGTACATGGGTGTTGTGTGTGTCGGGTGGTGCGAGCTGTATACCGTGACTGGGGCACACACAGGTGAGCATGTCATGCCTAGACACATGGGGAATATCATTACAGCAGAACATGCCTTTGACTAGCAACAGACTTACCTGCAACAGACCCTTGTCCTTGCGACACGCCAGGCGTACCTGTAAAGGCATTGCACAAAGGTATACACATTAGCCATTACTATCTCCACAGTCAGCACTGTGCATCTCACATCATGCATGTGTGTGGTAGCATGTGCTATGCACATGTCTGCTAACACAACATAGCATACTATGGTTTGCATCTTGTGTGGCCATATACCTGGCATGTATTGCTATATCATGTGTTGTACTATGACACCCACACGTCGCCTATCATACAAACATGCAAGACTGACTTACCATGCGGCTCTAGGGCCAATCTGGGGAGACACCCACCTCCACAATGGGCCTTAAGTGTTTCTGCGTGTTCTTCCGTGGGTGTCCCCAGACTGGCCAGGAGCTCCTCCGTGGCTGTGAGTGGGGGCTGGGTTGGTGGCCCACCACCTGTCCCACGTTGTTGCCTGGCGATTGCAGCGGCACGCTGTCTTGCATGCGGATCAGTTCTGTGTAGTGCCTGCGAATTTGTTGATAGCTGCGGTTGTTTCGCCCGCTGTTCACCCTCCTGCACATCTCCTCCCACATCTCCTGCCGTTCCTGTGCCTGCTGTGGCACATGGCTAAATAGGGCGGCGTGGTTGCCATGGAGGTATGGAATGATCACCTCCTCCTCCTGTCGGCTGAATGGTGGAAGACGGGAACGTGGCATTATCTGGAAGACATAATGATGGTGGCAGGTCACATTCACACTGCTGTGCTGGCATACTGTTGGAAATACATTGCTATGACATGTACGACATCTGCTGGGTGATCTGTGAAGGGCATCGTGGCAGTGACACAGCCGATGTTCTGGCTTCACACCATTGAGCACTGGGTGTCACATCATATCTGTGTGCCACCCCATCACACTGTACACGCACCATGTAGATGTTAGCCTGCCATGGACATGTGTACCTGGCTGCACCTATGTCCATATCAGTTGGCATAGGTCCCCATGTGACGTCTGTGGTACTGTTCACCTGGGCGCTGTGTATATGTCAGTACACATCACGTCTGTGTCCATTGTGAACGTCAGCAGCGGCACTGTACACATACACATGGACACCTGCACATGCATGTGTTGTGCCATGTACTTCCACACAGCACTGTACGGGTGCTGGACAACTTGCCACAGCTCACCTGTGTTGCATATGTGATAGACATGGAGCAATGTGTAACCATGACACATTAGCAGGAAAGGCCATGCATAGCATGTACAAACACACATTGTGCAGAGCATCACACAGCACCTGTAACATGACAGGGTGCATTGCCGCCACATTACTGCTGTGTATGGTTGATAGTGAGAGTGCCTTTTGTCCATTGCACCATGTGGGACTGTGATAGCTCATGCAGCCTTGCTGGTCAGCTCTGCATGATATGGCAGGGTATGCCACATACATGGCAGTGGGTGTGATCCACCTGGGGGTTGACGGTATTGGTAGGGTGGCTGTCCATTGCATATGTCATAGCTGTGTGAATATGGACATTCAACATGTTTATCACCATGGTGTGGGCACTGTCCTCGAGCGGGGTATGCTGTACACTGCTTGTTGAGGGTGTGTCTGTTGCATGCAGGTATCACACATCCATGCATACACTGTAGCCCTGGCAGGTGCTATGTGCTGGGATGTTGATCGACACAGTGCTGTATGTGGACACACACCACTATCCCATGCACATGGATGGCTGCCTGAACTGATGTGGGTAACACATATGTGTACATCCAGTGCCCGCTGCCACCCACATGTCTGCTGCTGCACTACACACACCGCCATCCCTCCCTCTGTGAATGTGGTGTTGGGCTCAGCAGAGGTATCCATGTATGGGGACAGGGATGTTCACATAGCAGGCCCACTGATGGTATCGTCGATCTGACCATACACATATGATGCACCCCTCACACATACAACCCATTCATATTGTTGTTCACAACGGTGACACAGCTATATTGCTATGCCGGAGGCATTCACAAACATACATACACACAGGCATGCACGTCCATCTGTGTCATTGCCTGGACTATTGGTGTGGTTTGGCACCTAACGTGTTTGACTGCAGGTGGCGCAGACCTACTGTGCACATGTGTACATGGTAGGCCTGTTCTACGGTAGGCATCTGTGATGTGCTGTGCACATCTCATATCTGCACATTTGGTTGGTGTCCATTGGACCACGGGCCAGTGGTGGGACATACAGGGATGTTGCTGAACATATATGCATGCGAACCTGTACAGCTGTGACGCTAGCCTCTCAGATGCTCATGTGTCGTGGACGTGAACACCGTACACACACATGTGGTTGTGGGCTGCCGTCCGTACCCATCTCCACCTGTGGGTTGCTATCATCCCACACACTCCTTGTACTGTATGTTCAGGCTATGCACCTATGTGTGGCTTGTGTGCATGCAATACGATACTATGTGCCTTTGCACCCATCACAGACAATGTCACACAGGTACACCGGCAGCCATACACATCGCAGCTTGTTGTCAGCACGTCACATGTGGTACACACCTAACACATCTCCTGTGGGACATGGTAATTTGTATGGGCATGTCCAGTTGTCACATACCACAGCTACCCCTACATGACAGCTATGCAGGACATGTGTGTGGACATCTACTGTGACATGTACACGAGCAATGCCCCCCTACCTACATCACATGGTACTGCCTGTGGAGTATGTGTGTCTGCATCCATGCTATGGCCATAGATGACAATTGTACATCAATATGTGCAACATACCTCATTGGGGGTTGTCATGTGCACATGTTCCATGTGTCAATGCATTGTTTGTGTCTGTTGGGCGGTCATAGTTGTGCATGGTTTACACGGCTGACATAGCGTACTGTGTCTGATTCCAGGTACTTCATTCGGCTACCAGCATTGTACCTGGCAATACATTCCAGCCATCATGTAGCCAGCTTAGATGACAGTGGGAGGTGTTCCGCCATGTGCACATATGTCACACAGTACAAGGGTGACTGACACACATTGTCAGGACTGGGTTCTGACTGCTGTGGCTGTGTGTACCGGTGTTGACAACCATGACTGCACCAGATGGTGTCTTCTGGATGTGTGACATTCACAACAAACACCTACATTCACATAGCAGCGCATCGTTCACGACAATGGACATTCCTGCATGAACACTGTGTACGGTATGTCTGTATGACCACTGCATATATCACTGGTGGCCACCAGCATGGCTGCCTACAACAGCAGTGTGTATCCTGTGCAAACATGGGTTACACCAGTCACAACACACCTGTGTCAGATGGCCCTGTAGTGGGTGACAGTGCAGTTCCATTCATCATGTAACAGTATACATCGTGCACCAGTATGTTGCAGACATGTGAACGGCTGTGCTAGTTGACATATGCACACATGACACATCACCTGGTACACCGTGTCTGCCTTGCGACCTGCTATTGTGACCACCCTGTGATGACATTGTACGGCCCACATGGACTTGGACATGTGATGGCTCAATGGTTAATTAACCCTCCAGGTGTGTGTCTAGCCAGGTGTCCAGTAGCCACTGGTCTGCATGCAGGGATAGTCTACATTGGCCTACTCTGTCACTGGGACTGTTGACTATGGTCATACTGTTGTTATGCAGGCATGTGCTGTTTGTCCAGTCTGATAGTCGTGTTCAAACACACTACCGTGGCACACATGACGTGTGGACATCTGCCTAAGGTGTGCAGCCCACATGTACATCTTCACATGCTATGCTGCCTGTGCAGTGGTGTCACATGTCTGTCTCCGGCAGGGCTGTCACAGGTAGGCACAGCATGCAGTGATGTGTGACAATGCTTACACCCTCCACTGTGCTGTACACTAGCACTGCACACACAGTACAGCACACATGTCATTTATCTGCAGTGCCTGGGACCTGCCTCCATGCCCTACACGGCACACCTGCCATTCCAGATTGTACACAGATCATACCTCCCAGGCACATACCTGGACTGCAACACACACGGGTGGGTGGTTCCCACACCACACCGTGATTTACACACATACTGTATATTCCCATGACACATTGCATCATAGGTAGTCCATGTTCAGATACCCATGTTCGTGGCGCTCGCACATTGTGACCGCGACAGTGAATACACTGTACACCACAGGTTACATGCGGTCAGGTTGGCATACTGTACATTGCACCTAGGACAGTTGCTACTGCTATGTATTGCCAGCAACACGCCCTTCCTAGTATGGACTCCCATGTACCCACACATGCTTGGCCATGCAGTGCGCATAGCTGGGTGACACATTACACGACACATACTATCCTACACATCTCTCAGCATGGAGCAAACGTGCATGTGTCTGTGTGCTGGGCCTACACACCTCCCCCCTCTGTTTGCTGAACATCCATGCTTACCATCCCTGCTAGCCACACCCTAAAGACACAACCATAGCAGCATGCATGGTACATACACACTACAGCCGGTATTACTGACATCCACTGACAGTGGTAGTTGATGGCATGGCACCCCGTACGATGGACAGTCTACATGCCTATGCCAACACTGATCACAGTGCACTTCTGCTACATTTACACACTGGTAGGGACCATGCTATTCCACACTGAGACATGGTGGTACTGGCCTTTTCACAGGCGCCACAGTGGTATTCCTGTTCCATGCACACGTGCTGTATGGGCACATGTGCAGGCTGTTGCACGGTAGTTATGTTCACCTGTGTCTTGTGTGTCACTTGACAGTCATGGTGTGTCCTGATGGTGCATGACATACTCCACAGCTAGCTACCTACACATGACTGCCAGACATTGCAGTGTGGGCCCTCACGCAGTGTGGTGGTATGTCTCTGCTGTTTGACTACATCCACATTCAATGCAGCATACCACGGTCATGCAGGCATTGGCGACACAGATGTTGCTGTCATCGTGCCTGCCAATGGGGTACCTACCAACAATACACACTCTCACTCACTACAGGGTTCCAATCCTTGGCTGGACATTGTATTAACCCTGTGGACACATACATAGTACTGCCATGCACATGTTATGTACGTGAACACAGTCGTGATGTCACCTCAAACCGCCCTAGTTGTTGTATCCGCCAACCTGGCTGTTACATGTCTCTGCAGCAGCACACGTCAGTGACTGCTAGCCCATTCATGTACGTTGTGCACCCTGACCACCACACTACCACATCTATCACACTACACATGGATGGTACTGCATTGCACGTATGGGGCTGCATCTCTACACCCATGACTGGGCCATTCAGTATGGCACTGGGCCACATCTTGACATACATGCTTCACACACTCATTGACTACCTGCATGCCTTTCCTGGCACCATAGTTGGGCTTCTGTGCGCCACAGCACACCACATCCCATGCTGGCCACCTGTCATATTATTGCATGGGTGGTTGGGGTGGTACAGAGGGTATCACATCAGACATGATCCGCTCTTTGGCCTTCAGCACCATTCCACTTTATGCTATTGCCAGTGTACACATCCAGCATCACATCGTACCCTGTGTATCGGGATGTTACGCCATGTGCCTTCTGTACAGTTCACACAGTGGTGCAGGCATATCATGCTAACTACAACAAGTCAGGGACGTGTGGCATTGCACGGTCCTCAGACATGTGGCCCCTCATGCTCAGTATTTGCATACATACACTACCTGCTGTCACACAGTACTGTACATGCCTACATATACCACTTCTACATACCTGGCAGCATTCTAGCTCATCCTACTCATGTTGCTGACACCCATACAGGTGTCAGTGTGGCAGATATATCCTGTAGATATCATTGCATCAGTTACATCACACATAGTGCATACACATCACCTTTGCATACTGACAGTCATGCGGTGTGTATCACATGGATACTGTCCCTATACAGGCATATCACGTTGTACATGGTTGATGTACACACACATGGCCCACATGGTGCTGTGGTTGCCATATTACACCATGGCGTGGGTACACATGTGCAGGACCACGCATTTCTGGACCGTATGTCTGGCTGATACCTTGGGTGCCCTTGTACCAGTGCCATACACACATGTACCGCATGAGCCGTGTTACAATAACACGTGTGGTGTACCTTACACAATGGATACAACGTTACATGTCTCAGTATAGTCATGCTGTGCTCTCTACCCAGCTCAGACAGTTTACATATGCAAATGACAGTCATGTAACACATCTGTGCTCACCTGCATGCCACTAACACAGGGGTGTAATCTACTCTGCCATGGGCCATGTTCTCCGCAGTACTGATGCATGTAGTACTCCTACATGGCGTTTGCAGTGGGCAGGGTGGGAGGAGCAGTCCTGCATGTGTGCACACATGCCACATTGCTCAGCGCGGGCGTCTGTGTGACATCCACAGACTGGACACACACCATGCTGTGGGACATAGGTCCTGTGCACATCCCACAGGGGCACACTGTGTCACTAGTCATGTGATAGCTTCCTTGCTGGTAGGGTGACACAGACCCATGGTACCACCACGGCGGACGTACTGTATAGACATGACAGTTGACATCCAGTTCTGCCGTTCAGTGGACACTACCATGGGGGGGGGTCAGTACTGTGTACATTGCACATGTGTTTACACACGGCTCTGCTGGACATCATTGTGGCACACATTGCACCTGCTATGGAACGTTTGGACATGGTCACTTGCTGTTCCCTCCATTTCGGGTACCTATTCTGCTACTACATTGTCCCATATGTGCAGGCCATACATATCTTGTGTATGTACATAACATTAGGCCATCGCTCCATCATGCATGCTATGCCTGTGATACTGTCTATGATTTGTGAACATATCCATCATGCCAGCTTTGCATTACACATATTTGACATAGTCGCCCCTACTGCGTGGGATACGTGCACGTCGTGCGCACATTCCGTATGACATCGATGGTATATGCCCATGCACATGTGTGCTGTGACACTATACATACATGTTCTATCCCCTGCTGTGGCACGTCATTGTTGGATATCCACTGCCAGCATCAGCGTGGGTGGTGGCATTGTTCTGTGTTTGCAACCCCTATGGCAGACCTGGGGTACGGTTACCACCTGTGCCACTTTGCAAGGGACAGTCCCTCCTTGGGCAGTTGTGTCCTGACAAAATATATTACAAATGGCAAATGTCCTGAGATTGTAGGACATCACTATATGCCATTCTTATGTAAGAGTTGCATCACATACTTATTTATGTATGTACATTCCTAAATGTTACAAGACACACAATAAGCAACTTAACTGCTACAAGACTACAGTTTTCTTTATGCAAAAGAGTAGAGTTCTAACCTTTGTACTGACCATGGGTATGTGTCCACCTGTAACATCTGATGTGTGTCGAAGATTTCCCACTTTGGCCATTTGAAAGGTGGCAAGCCGAACCTGGGGTTATGCCGGTGTGTACATGTTGTCCCACTGCTGTGCACGTTGTCCACAGTCGTTGGTATGCTGGCGTTTTAGCATTACATATCCAACCTTCGCCTCTCTCTGCCTGATGGACAGGTATCTTTACCTACACACACCGTTCACATACTGTACAGATTCGTCATACGTATCGTGCGTTACACACCAATACATGTCGTGGGTTCGACATACCTTTCCGGCCTTTTGTTCTGGGTTCGTCTCTATTCCCTTGTTTCTCCTTCTCTATTCGTGTTAGTTCGGTATGAACATACGGTTTGAATATCCAGGAGTCTTCCTTATATTCGTCGTCACCTGAGGCATGTGTGTTAATCAGGCCAATAGCTGTTCCTCGGTGTGTACTTATGCGCATATCGGCGGTGATCCCCCTTCCTTTCGTTCGTTACGCGTCGGCACTAGCCCATGGTTCTTTCCTCTTGTGGCCGTTGGTTATTTGCAATACCTTCGTGAGGATGGTATGTATTGTATCATGTTTGTGTGACTGCATCCGCTATGTGTGGTGTCGGGCACATTTCGCTGTGGTGTTAGCCGTGGATTGTGTGTGTTGAGTATGGTATTGTGTTCGACATGTGGGTCCCTGTGTCCTGGCGGCGTCTGTCGATGGCGTTGTGCATTCAGATGTGTTACATAGCTGTTATTTTCCTGTACATAGTGGATGCAGGGATGCATCAGCCGCTGCTAGTGTTTCCCAGGAGCTTGTTGTGGGTATGCGCTGTCATTCACTGCCTGTATGTGTTTGCTACGGTTTTAGCTGTTATCCCTTTGATATGTGCAATGGGGTATATCTGCGGATGTGGGTGGCAGTGCGGGTGTGAGTCTTGCATTTATACATACCAGATATGCTTGTGTGTGTGCTCCATCCCTGCTTGGGGAGCTGCGGGTTCCTGGAATGTTTGTTTGGTTGATGTCGTCTGCTGTCGGTATCGCCTGCATGTGTGCTTCCTGCACGTATTCCTCCTTCACATCGGTTATATATCTGCGGATGTTCGTCCGTGCCTACTATCCATTGGCATTTTGTCGCTGATAGTTACGGTGAATGTGGTCCTATACTTGGGGCGGCCTGTATGCTACCGGTAGCCTCCTATTCGTGTGCCGCTTGCTTACACACCGCGGTATTTACGGGACCGTACGTGTTCACGATCGGTGCCGGGATAGCACATTCGTATTTTCGCCGTACATGCCTGATGCTGTGTTACGTTGGCGACGGACCGTGTGGAGTCTACCTTATGGCCGCCATACCTACGGTCATGGTTTGTACATGCATCCTTTGCATCTCCTGTTGGCTATGGCCCTGTGGTACACTTTGTGACATTTCCGCTTTGCATCGTTTTACGTCGCCGTGCATAGCCACTGAGGAGATGTCAGTACTACTTTGTGGGTACTGCTGTACATACGCCTATGGTTCCTGTACTGTATGCCTATGCCTGTTATTACACTCCGCCTGTGACATGTCATCTACATACACAGTTTACAGTGGCACACACATTACACACACACAGCGGAACACACGACAACCTCACCTCACACACACACATATTGCCGCCATGGCTGTCAACCTTCTATTTCCAGAGTGAGGAACACACACAGTAGTAATGTGAAACAAATGGGCATAATGTGGAACACATAGTAATGGCATAGTGACAACTTCAGCTAAGTAGGTCATAGGTTGATTATAATATGCTGATTTACTTACAGTGAAGAACCTTTACTGACTTACTATGAGTACATTCTATTTACCAGGATGTCATTTATATACATTCCTAACAATGGATGTTTGACAGACATTTTCAATGTGGAACTTGGAGGAACTGCGAGGAACATGAACTGTTTTACACCCCAACTGAGATGCGTTCCTCATAATGTCGTACACTTCACTGGTATGCTTTCGCTTCGCACCGACGGTTGAACACAATACCTCGTTGGCGCGCCGCGGTGGCGGCGTGTATCTCCGCACTCATATCCTATGGATATGACACGCTTTATATCTAGGGTTGCCACCTTTTCAAATACCCAAAGTGGGACATTGTCTGTGGAAACGTCAGATTTTGCATGCAAACACATACCCACGGCCAGTACAAAGGACAGCAATTCACTTTTTTGACAGAATACAAACCTGTAGCATTACAGTTGCTTATTCTGTTTATTATCATATTTAGATGTTTCTTCTATAAAATCACTGTTTTATGCAACTAATATAGAAATTATGGGAAATAGTTTTGTCCTACAATCTCAGGACATTTGCCATTTTGTCAATGTTTTTGCAGGACACAACTGCCCAAAGGGTGACTGTCCCTCTGGCGTGGGACAGGTGGTAACCCTACACATATCCCGTTACTGTACCGTGGACTGGTGACCATCCCGACACGCGGATATGTATTGATGCAGGTTAACATTTCCATGGCTGGCGTTACCTGCCCTGCCCACCCTCCAGGATGATCGGGTTGTCGGTCACTATGTTTACTATGTGGTGATTTCGCGTCTAACTTATCTGTGAACTTGCATCCCTGGGTTCCATATAACCCTGTTGTACTTTATATCTGTGTATGCGTACATATATTTCTACATGTGTACTGATATGTATTTCCGTATCTGTGTATGCACATGAGTACATATGTGGTCGACTTGCGGCGATAGTGGCAGCATACGGCTACGCCGTGTGCTGTAGAACCGGCGTGCGTTGAGGTGTTGGCGTTCCATGCTCTGCTGGCTATTGGGTGTGCAGTGTTTGGGCGGTGCCTTTGTTGGAGTCACACATACGTCCGCATACGGTACACATTACGGGCGGACAAGTTTGTGTGGCGTCCATTTTACTGTGTGTGCAGGTCAGGAGGTGTCAGTCCATGGGGCCTACACTATCAACGTATGTGCTATGCGTTCCCTCTTTGCCAGGGCGTAGGCATATTGGGTACGCCTCTGTCTACCTACTGGGGCTGGCTCAGTGTGTCCATGGCGCTGAACGCCCTGTGCCTGTGCTTGCCCTGGCAGTTGTGGCGGGCTTGGTGGCCCTCCGGCATCATGTCCTGCAGCAGCTGTTTCCGCAGAATCATATTGTGTAGCATACAACATACTATGAATATGTGGGCACTTGTGCCTGGAGAGTACTGCAAGGCTCCACGGATGTATCCAAGCACCGGAACCGTGATTTCAACATCGAACACACGCTCTATGATTATTCTGGTTTGTGCGTGTGCCTCATTATGGCGTTCTTGCATGTGTGTGTGTGCATTTCTGATGGGTGTCATCAACCACGGCTCCAGTGCGTAGCCAGCATCCCCCACAAGGTGACCTTGTGTGATGTCCCCCTTGGCGAATACCTGATACAGCTGTGAGGCATGCCAGATATGGGAGTCGTGGTAGCTTCCAGGGCTGCCAGCACACACATCCATAATAATGCCCTGCGCATTGCAAACGACCTGGCAATTGATGGAGGGGTATCCCTTGCGGTTTATGTAGCGTCTACCCTGCTCCCGGGTGGTGACTTAATTTCTATGTGCGTACAGTCTATCGCACCCAGGACCTCCGGGTATTGTGCCACACGGTGGAAGCGGCGCATATTGCTAGCCAACTCCTCCTGAGATGTGGGGTAATTTATGTGCTCATGGGCATGTGGTAACATGGCATCCAGGAACTGGTGTAGTACCCTGGATGCTGATGCCTGTGAGATGCCCATTATGTCCCCGGTTGGCCTTTGAAAGGTACCTGTAGCCAGTATTCGCAAGCTCACACATACCTTTGTGTCCACTGGGATGGGCTCCCCTCTGTTGTCTCTTGTTCTCAGGCGGCCGGCACAGCTCCACTATTTGCTGTAACGTGTCCCTGTCCACCCTGTAGCTCTACTATCTCCAGGTCTCGCAGCCCCTGGTAGGTCACCCTTGGTCTGAACACTCTCCTTCTCCTGTGAGGCCTACGGTCGTTGTCGGCACCACCCTCCGCAACTCCGTCTGTCTCTGCCACATACCTATGCATCACGGCCGTGGCGGCACGCAGCATATACATATTAAAAGTTCCACGTCTGTTTACACCCTACGGTGCGGCGTTTGGGAAATCGCGCTGTGTGTTGTGTGCATTCACATTTAATACTGTTGTGCTGTATACCCGGTGATGTCATTGGGTGTGTCTGTGCGGCCGTATCCACGGATTATTTCCGTGGTTTTACGCTTGCAGCTGCAACGGTACTGCCTGTAGTGTTACATTACAGTTGCCTGCATTGCCTTCGCCTGGCATCTTACATTACTGCATCCTGCAGGCACATGGCATATGATGCATTTTATCTGCAGCCGCAGTTATGCTACCTCTGTACTTGGCTGTGCTATTTCGGTTCTTTGCTCTTTGCATTTCTACTACATCCCCTACTATCTTTGCACTCATATGCCTCCCCTTTCCTGTTATGCAGGAGTCTGCATGCAGAGTTATCAGCTGCCGGCGTTTGCCCTTCCTGCATTGATTGGTGCTAATTGCTCATTACGGATCCATTTACACTGCTTCCGCATTTCCTCGTATTCTCCGCATTACCTTCCTATATCCCTGGTTGTTGCCAGTGAGGCCGTCACATGACTGGTTTAGGGAACGTAGTCATCCTCGTGCACATGCATTTGTACGCGCATTCTGTACTCTCAGCGCATCTATTTCCTAACACGCCAGTCCTGATGCTGTGATGTGCATTGTACAGCCCAGATTTGCTGACCTCCAATATCCTTCCTCCTACAGTGGCACACACCTCTGTGGTTGACATGTATCTCGTGTAGGCCACTCCTCGGTGTAGTACCGCTTCGCCGTTTCTCCATCCCTTCGCCCGCGCCGGTTTTTCGATTCACTATTTTTTTCCCCCTTTTCATGGGATTTACTACTAATACATGGTTTCGGCGCGGACACCGCCACCACTCCTTGACAACCATTGCGCTGGGGTTGCAGCTTTACATACATACTATGGTGTGTGGTGGCTGTGCAGCTGATTTGTGTTCTACTGCTCTTTTAGGACATTGTCATATTATTTCATTGCTTTACAACTTCTGTGCACATATCCCGGGGTCTGCTGTTCTTTCTACATACGTGCCATTTATGTCATTTTTACATTTTGTGCATATTTTCTTTGGACATTCTCGGTGCCTTTCCACATTGGCATATTGCACCTATATGATACCTGACTTTGACAGCCTTCCGTTACTCCTCCGGTATGTTTGGGTAAATGTAAACCATTTTTGGTTTACATTGCCGTACTTACGCTTCGCCTGCGCCGCCGTGGATCGCTATTTGCCCTCATTTGCATGGTGCAATACCGCACACAGTGTGTTTTGCATACCTACGCCGGGCGGGGCGGTCGGCGCGCCCGGTAGTGCACGTGGAATTCATTCATACCTGAATCGCTAAGCAGCCATATTTGGCGTTATAACGCCGACGCTATGCTGGCGCCTGGCGCAAGGTTCATGAATCCCGGGGATTGTCTATGTCTATCCCTAGGAGCTTTGTGTGGGTGGATGGGGAAATGATAGTTCCATTTTTAGATGAGATAGAGAAATTAGTGGGAGTATCTTTTGTTTTGTAGGAGTAAACAAGAGAAGTTTAGTTTTGTTGGGGTTTAGGATGAGTTGGATGTCGGTGATCCAAGTGTCAATGGCGGAGAATGACTCTTGAGCTTGCTCTTGCAAAGTACTGACAGATGGGCCTGCACAGATGAGTGTAGAGTTATCTGTGTACTGTATTAGTGAGGCTTGTTTAGAGGCAGTGTATAAACTGTTTGTAAAAATAGAGAAGTGGGCCTAATATTGATTCTTGTGGTACCCCTATGGGGTTTGGGAGAGGGGGGATAGGTGATTTAGCCATTGCACAGATTGTTTTCTGTCTGATAAGTAACTTTTGAACCAGGAGATAGCAGGAGAGGTAAAGGATAGTGAGTGGAGAGCATCCAGTAGTTTTGGATGTGAGACCATGTCAAATGCCTTTGACAGGTCCAAAAAGCTAGCAGATACATAGTTATTGTTGTTTCTGTGATAGTTAACTTGATTGGTAAAGGAGAGAAGGGCAGAGGTTGTACTGTGGTGAGGCTGGAATCCATGTTGGGTGGTGGAAAGAAGATTGTTTGTATTCAAGTATTGCATGACTTGGAAATGTATGCATTTTTCCTAAGAGCTTGGATAAGGGGGAGAGAATAGCTATAGGCCGGTAGTTGGAAAAGTCATAAGATTTTCCACCTTTATGCAAAGGTATAATGTATGATATTTTCCATAGGTGAGGTACATAGGCTTCCTGAATGGACCTGTTTATTAGGATTGAGACTGGGTAGGATAGGGAGTCTGCTGCAATTTTTAGGAATTTTGCAGGTATTCTATCTGCTGCAAGAGTAATAGGTTTTAGGAAGAGCAGGAGTTGTTTGATTTTAGATGTGGGATCAGGTGAGAGAGAGAAAGATGGAAGATTAGTAGTGTTACAGGGAGGGTTTTCTGCAGTTGTGACTGATGAGTTGTTAGTGTTAAGTATTTGTTTGGACAGAGTTTGGATTGAGTTTATGAAATGATAGTTAAACTGGGAAGCTATATCATTATTGTTTGAATTGGAGGTGGTAGGGGTGGGAGTAGCGATTGTACCTGGTTTCAGTAGGGAGTTGATACTGTGCCAGAACGTTTGGGAATTATTTGGGTGTTTGTTTTGATGATCAAAGTAGTAGTTCTGTTTGTCTAGTTTAGTATGTATTTTAGCTAGGTTCCTAAGTTGGTTATAGTTTTGTTTAGTTTGACAGGTGTTTTCTTGTTTCCATTTCTTCCAGGCCTTGTCTCTGGTTTTTAGTACGGCTCTTGTGTCCCTGCTTAACCAAGGAGCACAGTTAGTTTTAGTTTTGATCTTTCTCTCTGGTGCAATGGAGTTTAGAACTGAGATAAATATGTTATTAAAATAGTCTACTGCCTGATCAAGGTGAAGGCTTTTTAGAGGCTGCCAGTTACATTGCTTCAGAATGCTGTTTAGGTTGTCTGTGATACAGTTGCGATTGTCTCTATTTTGTCTGTAAGTAATGCATTTTTGACTAGTTGTGTGTTTCCTTAAGAGAAAAGTGGGCAGATGATCACTGAGTGTGTCTGGTAAACAACCAGTCTGGTAGTGGTGTTTGGGGTTATTCACTAGTGTCCAATCAATAATGGTTTGTTTTTGGTTTCTTTTATCAATTCTGGCGGGTTCCAGAATTAATTGGGTGAAACCATATAGATTTATTTTGTTAGTGGGATTGCTGGAGCTACAGGCTAGCCATTCAGTATTGAGGTCACCTAATAAGATTGTTTTTTGAGGGGAGTGCAGATTAAGCCGTTGAAGGATTTCTTCTATGACTGGTGAATGATTTCCAGGAGGGCTATAGCAGCACAGAATGTTAATTGTTTTATCCTTGCTTAATGGTATGATAGAGGCTATGATTTCGGGCACAAGGAAATGTAGGTAGAGGGGTATGGAATGGTTTTAGGTTTATTTCATTTTTGAAAAGTATTGCTACTCCACTGCCTTTCCTATTTGTTCTATCTAGCCTTATGATGTTATAACCTGGTGGTAGGATTTCTTCGCTAGGGATATGTGGTTTCAGCCAGGACTCAGGAATAGTTAGAATATCAGGAGAGTAATGAGTAATAAAAGCATGCAGTTCTTGGAGTTTGTTGGAAATACTTCTAATATTGATATTAATTATTAGTAGATCAGTTTGAGATCTTTTGGGGAGATCGGAGAAAGAGGATCCTGGGTTTGGGTGTATATCACCAGCGATAAGCAGTATTTTGGTGAGTTTAAAAAAGTGTTTGATGGCATAAGTTAGGCTACAGAGGGATACATAGGCTGCTTTTTTATTGATGGTTGGTAATCGGTGGCACTTTGGAGTGTGTAGGATGATACTATTGTTAAATAGTGTTGGACAGATTTTGAAATATATGTGGGGGTGGTTTGTTCTTATTGTATGTGTTGTGTGGAAAGAGGTATTGCCTAAGGGGAAACTTCTTTGTATGGATGTGGTAAAGGATAGGGAAATAAGGGCAAGTAGGAGTGAGGGTAGAAGGATTAGCATTGTTATTTAAGTAGGAATGGTAGAGGTAGTGTTCTTGTGAGGAGGGGTTGGGGTGTGGTCTATGAAGTGTAATAGGGGTGTGGGGTTTATGAAGGTGGTACTGATAAGTTAATGGGACAGGTGATTGGACCAGGAGGTCAGTCAGGTGATTATGGATATGTATAAGTGTAGAGGTAGTGGGGTGGTTGGGAAATGAGGGTAGGGTAGGGGAGCGGAGTGAGCCCGCAGGGCGAATGGAGCGGGGCCAACCCAGCAGAGGTGAGAGCCAAAAAAGTATCAGTGGTTGCAGGCAAAGACAGTGCACTGATAGTGATAGTAAGGTATTTAACTATCTTTATAGGCTAGAGTTTAAGGATGTTACCTAGAGTAAAACTGTAAAAAATAAACAGGGTAAAATGGTAGACGTGGAAAGGGCACTGTAGTGATGGCTTGGAGTACAAAGCCTTAAGTAACTGTTAGGTAAAGGCTCGTTTGGGAAGTTTTGTGGCTGTTTGCTGCCACCTACTGTGATAAATTGGGGAACCCTGCGGTTGTGCACACTTTCGGGCTCAAACTAAAATATCATAATTACACTTAGTTCAGCGCGGATAGGGAGGTAGATAACATTTCCCTTCTTAAAAAGACCAAGAAATGAAACAACAGGAGCTTACATGCAGTTAAGTTTGCACAGAGCCCATTTGCTGGAAGACTAAGACCTCTTCTTGTTTTGTTTTACTTTTCCTATTTTCCGGATCACTGGGTTGCTTTCTTTCCTGGGCGGGAGGGTATTTAGACTGAGCTGGCTAGAAAAGAGAGTAGGGGTAGCGTTAGACTATGATGTGGAAGTAGTAAGATTACAGTAGAAAGAGTGTAGGAGGTTAGGATGGTTGAGTGTGGGTGGATTAGAGAGTTAAACAGAGTGGGAGATGTTAAGTGTGGATGCGTAATAGCAGGTATAGTGGCTGAGATAGTGCATGCGGGAGACTAAGAGTCAGAGTAAGGTAATGAGAAAGAAGAGAAATTAAACTACAGAGCAGTAGGATATAAGTATCTCAGAAATAGTGGTGAATAAAAGTTACACAGCATTAAACATAAAGTGCAGTAAAAGGATCATTGCATCCAGTAACAATGGCAGATACGATGCACAACGTACAAACAACACAGTTCATTTAAAACAACACAATTCAGGGTTTTAGTTCACACTATCGCTAAACATGCAGATAACTGTACACTATTCGATGATGGCATACATTCGTTTGTGTTTTCCAAGTACCCAATATCATTATTTACGTAGGGCAACTAGCAGGACAAGGTTTGTTTGCTGCAATCATTACATGTATATAATTATATGGTTCCATATAGATAGGCTGTAAGTTAATTACATGAGCTTGGCTGTGGAGGTACTTTGGAGGTGGGTACCTATCAGTCTATAGTGGTTACTTGCTTCAGTTAGCAAAATAAATCCTTACATGTGGTAGCAGTATTAAAGGAGAGCTATGCACTAGGCAGTTACTGTTAACTATGTTCTATCAATAATGAAAAGAATTTGTGGCAGGGTGTGCATATTATGCAGGTAACCCCAGCTAAATTCTCATAGGGGACAATATACACCGCTTCCGCCAGAGCGATTTAAAAGGCCTTGGAGCGGTGTGTTTCAACCCAATTCAGTAAATATCAAGTACAAATTCAGCAAAGGCAGAAATACCTTCCCAATTCAGTAAATATCAAGTACAAATTCAGCAAATGCAGAACTTACAGTACATTCCATAAAATAGCAATAAATACATTTATCAACTTGCAGAGCACTTGTAGAACACTTCTTAATAAGAGAATCAATCAGACATTAAGTAGCAGGGCGCCGTACCAGCGTACACACATTGCATTGGGAGTGGAATCCGTTCAAGTGGAAGAATGGCCTTAGAGGAAGGTGCGGCAGGAAAATACTTGTATATGTAGAGGAGAGAGGTGAGGAGGGGGAGGGGAGCTGGATTGGGATAGGAAGGGCCAGTGCAGGGTGTTGGGATTGAGAGTAGGACTTTGGGGAAGGGGTGGGGACGAAAAAAGGTACACTCCACCCCCCAGCAGAGGTGAGCACCAAAAAGAAACACTGTATTTTTCTAAAGAATCAAGAGATAATGGAGAAAAACTTAGAAAAAATGATTAAACATTTGCAAGACAATTGTTTGAAGACTATCTAATAAGCAAATATATTGGGACAAACACCTAATCAGTCCTAATCAACTATCATCATATAGTTCTGATTTAAGGACAGTGATTGAGTATGCGCCCTAAGAGTTTATAAGATTATCAATAAAAATAACATTTTTTCTAAACATAAAGATAGATAGAAACACCTAAAACAAAATTTATTTATTTAACATTAAACTAGGTTTTGTAAATTCATTATCAACCTAGTAGCACTTTATAGACCCCTGACTCTAAAACCATCTGAGTTTTCAACAAGGTTTGAACAGTTATATTTGCTGCCCAAGGGTGAAATAATCTTAGTTAGAGAATTTAATGTTCCTTCTTTTAAATGACCCACAACAAATGTTTACACTAATAAAGAAGAGTTACATTAGAGGTATTTATTGGGCAAACTTCCAGATTATTTTTGTTTTTGTTCCAACATGTGGAAACAATATTTTGACATTATCTGTCAATATATATTAGTGGTCTTTTTCATTAGAGAGTTCTCTGTCTCTTCTTGGAAGCAGTTGTGCAATATTTGATTATAAAATCAAATAACTGGGATTACCATTTGTGTGTAAATAGAAATGTAAGATTATTAACAGTATTACAATCATAATTCTGCATGAAATATGTTGGAATAATGAGACTGAAAGGAAGATATGAATACAATAACTGACAAGAAATCATGGGCTAAGTTTAGCAATGGAAATATGTTGTTAAATTGTGCAAAATAAGAATCAGATTTCAAATAAAAGGCATATTTTATCATATTAACTTAGATAAATAAGAAAAAATAGAATATATAACACATGGACTAGAACATGAAACACATTTGTAAAAAATAAATATAGAAATGTATGTAAGAATACTAAAATACGTGTTCAAAATATTTTTGAAATGAAAGAAAGGAAGACTGGGCTGTACTGTAAAGATAACAAATTTGCATTATTCAATTATATTAATAGTGGCAAGAAACCATGTAGACATACTTGGGTAATTTTGCATAATGGTCAGGTTTTGTCAACATCAATCAATAAACTGCAGAACAGTCAGAATTAAAAATATCTATATCTTAGGTAATGATAATGTGCAATACACCATTGTAGACACTGCAAATCAACAAAAGTATACAATAACAGTATCAAACATTAAAAACATAAAGCTTCACTTTGTGATGAAATAAGGAATAGGGACTTTTGAGAGTTATTTGCTCAGTTATTTGGACATCTTGCTATTATGTTTCAAAAACCTTAAACGACACTGAAATTCCTGATGACTGTTGAAAGACAGTCAGAAAACCTATCTACAAAAACAATGGCAATTATTTTGATATAGTCATTTACAGACCAATTAGTCTATTATCAAGTTGTTGGAAGATAATGGAGATGGTATTATTTATTAATTTATTTACTGACATTTGATTACTGGGAAAAGTCCAACTGGGTAGGAGCTCATTTTCAGCAGAGGCCTGGGGACAAAACCTCCAAACTATATCAAAATATTTTAAGAACAATAATTTTACAGTCCTTAAAAATAATACAAAAACAAATACAGTTTAAATAATTGTACCAAATTAGATATAATATGAAAACATTGGTTAAGAATAGACAAAAGTTATATGATAATCATTTAATAGTTAGAGAACTTTTGGCTGCTTTATAGAGAAATTAAATGAAAATTAGTGTAATACAAAAGGAATTGCAATATGAAGTAAGAGAAAAGTAGGCTTATGGTATATTTAGAGATAAAGCCATGGAGGAAAAATTGATAGATGTAAGGAAGAAAGGGGAGAAAGGAGATGTAAGCTATGAACAGGTATTTGTTCACATTTAGGGATATAGTTTATCCTGGTGTTGACCAAGAAGAGAGACAGCTTTTGGCTAGGATGTATTTCAGAGCAGTTTTGAAGGATGGGAGGGAGGCTATTGACCTAATGGATTGAGAGAAGGCATTCCAAGTCTTAGCAACATGGTATGAGTATAGACAATGCTCAGCAGATTTGATAGGCTTGTGGACAGACAGGAGTTTTTGGTCATTGGATCATAATGACCTGCTAGGAATATAGTTGTATAGAACTGTATTCAGTGTCGGACAAGTAGATGGATTCTGCATAATTTTAAAGGTGGTAAGAAGCTGTGTATATGTTAGTTGATTGGGTAGTTCTAACTAGTTTGTGCTTTTTAGTGCTATACAGTGGTGGGTTCTGAAAGGGGTATTTGCTCCAAATTTAGCAACTTTGTTATAGCAATGCTCAAATTTGATTTTTTTATGCCTGAAGGTTAGTAAGGAAGGGAGCACCATAAATAAGTGTGGGGAGGGGATAATTAGTGGCAAGTGTAGGTTTAGTTGTATCAGTGAGAAAGTTTCTGGCTTTATAAAGCATCCCCAGTTTTTGATGAGTTCCTCTTATGCAATTTTGTATATGCAGGTCAAATTTAACATGGAATATAATTAAAAACTGCTTACAAAAACTAAATTTTTCCAATATTTATTAATATGTATTCAGACCAACCAAATCAACTACTGTTTGTCACATTCATTTTTATAATAAAGTGTAAAACCATTCGAAAACAACTGTATTTCATACTTCTTGAACACAGAATTAGAAAGCTTCTTAATGAGAAAATAATGAAGAATGCATCAAAAGACAGAGACAAAAATCACCAATTTATTTTGTCCAATCCCCTACTCATCCAGGCACACAAGGCTGAAATAGTGTATTACACAAACTTCCATCACCAGATAGGTCCAGTAAAATTTCAAACATTGTAAATAAAGTTTCAGCATCTCCAGATATTATCATCAAAGGCTACAACTATGCCCTGATTAACTCCCTGATGCCCTTTTTATTGATCCTTATGTTGTCCTTTGCATCACTGCCTCACTATAAAAGCCTGACTGGAACCTGCTGGAAACCATCCCTAGTGACAGGTAATCAGGTTTGGGGATACCTTTTCATCTTGCATCACTGCCTCACTATAAAAGCCTGACTGGAACCTGGTGGAAACCATCCCTAGTGACAGTGACAGGTAATCAGGTTTGGGGATACCTTTTCATCCTTGCCTGGTAACTAGCACAGCACTCCATTCTGTGCTCACCTTGGCATCAACTCACCTCTTGTAGTCTGGTGGCTGGCTTCCCCACATGTCTAGACACACTTTGAGTGGCAACAGGAAGGAAAGGTAGCACCCCACTCAACAGGAGAAAGGAAGAAGGAAAGAAAAGAGAAATGATAAATTTATAGTGATTCCCCATTTCCCCAAGAAAGTCAGTCCATTACTGGCTGCTTCTACCCACCCCCTTTTACTCACCAGTTATACTTGTGCTGAGCCATAGACACACTGCCCTGAGAACATATTCTGGAGCAGCAGAGTGATCTGAAGGTTAAATAGGTACAACCCCCCTGCTCAGACAAGTGTACTTTGTCTATCCAGAAACACATAATGTCTTTGTCCTCCAGATCCTTGTGCTTCAACGCTGCCAGGCACAGATTGGGGGTTAACTAAGTAGTTTTCTGATTGATGTACTTCCTGGTCTTATCAAAGGCCCCACTGTCTTCCGTCTGCCTCCAAACCAGATGGCCAAGCACTTCCAACCAAATGACCTGCTCATTCATGTATTAGAAGTACCGGTGGACCTGAGAGGAAGAAACTATAGGAATAGAGTAGAATGAAAAGAAACTATGTGGTAATTAAAATTGGGGGGATGACAAATTCCCACAGCCAAATGAAGTTATTAACATCAAATGTTTTTTGAAGGATAGAAGGTTAAAAATATCTAAGTAAAAGGTTTATTATGAAGTATTTTATTTCACATTTTATTCCACACTTAATTTCATTCTTTCTTACTGGTTGTTAAATACCTTGTGCTTTAAATGTGCTTAATTGTTTTACTAAATAGTTGACTGGCTCTTATTTGCCATTGGTTATTTTTTAGTATACAATGGTACCCAGTATTAATGGAGTTTATTCTGATGAAGTCATTTTTGATGAACGCAGAGAATTAAAGTGATAAGGTGATTCATGAGTCATTTTCTCATTGCTATGTAGTGTTTTTTACATTTTTGGTCTACTTTGAACCACTGTTGTTTGGGTTTAGTTTTATTTCAGTAATTAAGGAATGTCAAGAGGCAGGTATGAGATTCAAGCTGCTTTATCTAGCTGTCTTCAGAATATTTTTTTCCTGGAGGAGCAAAGACATTTTTGATGTAGAACAAGTTAAGGAAGAAATTAAAAAGTTTATCCAACAAAAAGTGATCCATCAAACAGAAGGGGGCTCTGCTTCTTATGCTTCTAAAAAAAAAACTCATAAAGATATTTTGCCATTTAACCCCTTTCCAATGTTCCAAAGGAAACTGCTTGAGAGACAAAAAAAAGCACAAGTGTTGACTAGAAGAATCCAGAGTACATTTGATTGGAACCAGAGTCGGGTGTTGGGAAATGCAGATTAACATGATGAAGATCAGGAGCACTGATTAGTGAAGAAATGTGAGATTATGAAGCATGAATCATATTTGTGAAATTTAACTTTGTAAGAAAAAGTGGCTGAGAAAGATTGGACTTTTTTTGACTTTGTTAAACTTGTGGGTGGACTGTAAAGCATATAACCCACTTTATGTCATTAATGCTTAGAAGGACACTAAAAGAAAAAAAGTAAGTGTAAGCAAAACAAATTTTACTCTTGATAGTATTTATATAAAACATTCCATGATAAAATTAGCATGTTAGATAGTGAAGCAGTTCCACATAGTGTGCAGTCAGGGGTATTTCAAATGTTTTTTTTTCAATGCTTATTGTAAGTGTTAAAGATATTAAAGTAAACAAGTCCTTTTTTAGTTGTAAGAAATATAGGTTTCACAATGTAATAAGAAAAGAAAGGATGGGCAAAAGCAAGTTTAAGTGAATATGTTGTCATCTTGAGCTGCTGAGTGGGAGGGTATGAAAGTGCACTGATTATATTATTTGTAGAATTGAGATACCTTCTTTTATTTTTGCAAAGATGAATGTCTAGATTAATGCCCTTGGCTTAATCTATAGACATTTCTGTAAGCATGTAGGCTTGAAAAATAAGACACAATTATGAAAACCATGAGAACCGCTAATTTTTTTGCAAGTGCAATGATATGAACTTTTTTTCTCATAACTAATGCTCAGTGGGAGTCATGAAGTCTGCAACTGACAACAAAGTTGTTCTGACATTGACAAAGATTTCTTCATATATCTGCAAAGTTAACTTGTTTTTTTTTTCTCATTACTATGTTTCCATAGAGATGAGCAGTCTGCAAATGCAAGCAACTAATCCTGAGAGTTCTAATCATTCTTTGCTGAGGGGAACACAAATTTTAGAAGTACAAGAGAAAGCAGTTCAGTGAAAAATAAAGTTTGAAATTATTGGAAGTGAATAAGAGATAGCAGCTTCCATAACAGCCTTAATATTTTAATGTAGTTAATATAATAGTGTGTAATTCAGTTTTATTTAAAGATAAGTACACTTTTTCATAGGGCTAAAGGTTCATTTTCTGGAAGCTTACAAGCTATTTTTCACACCTGGGCTGGGAATAGAGATAAGAAAAGAACAGACCAATCAATGTAAGTGGAAACACATGCTGTAACATGAGCTTTAGTATGGCTAACCTTAATTTTGTGTTAGGTAATGCTTGGGGGTACAGCTGTCAACATGGGGCAATTATTCCTGTCTGGAGGGTTAAACTTCATTTTTTTCAAGATGTACATACATTTGTATGATTATGCCCCAGACCAAATTCATCTTTCTAAATTACCCTATCTCTGTCTAGCTCACTCCAAATTACCCATTTACTTTTTAAAAGTAAATCCCACTACTCTCTTCAACTTTCTCTCCACACTCAAGCTTGCATATACTGTACCTTTATAAAGTCTAATGTAAAGTATTCTGCTCAAATAAGCCTGTCTGCAAGATTTATTATACTCACTAATAGTTCTAACTACTAGTCTAACTTTTTCCATGGTGCACATATTCATACATTGTAATCTGTCTACCTTTTTAAGAAATGTTCTGTATCCTCTGTTTTGTAAAATGTTAAGTGGCTAAGTTTGCTAATTTTCTTATGCATTGTATGTCTTGGAGCTTTTCTCCCCAGACCTCTGCTGAAAATGGACTTGTTGTCCAGTCGGACTTTCCCTGTAAACAAATGTAAAATAAATAAATTAATTAATTAATATGTTATGAGGTGCTCTGAAATGTATCTAGTTTTTTTTTATTTGAGAATTTACATTAAAATGAAAAGTCTTGAAAAAATGTGACACAGGTTCAAATAGAGATGACAATAAAAAACTGTGTAAAGATCAGCCTGCCAAACACTAGTGTGTGCAAGTAACACAAAAATTGGAAATACAAATTAAAAAAATGGTCATGTGTAATAGGTGGGAACATTAACTTTTTATCATAATGGCTATGCTATCCAGATTTTCTTGCAATATAAATGGCATTACAGGTATAAACAAAAATGAAAGAATAATGAATTATATTAAAGAATGCAGAGTGCATATAACAATGCCACAGGAGACACAGTTGGAAATAAATAAACATATGAATTTGACAAAGACAGGATTTCATGATAGATATTCAGCAGAATATCCAGGACAAAGAAAAGGGGAGCAATGATACTAATAGCTATAGGGGCCCCAATAGTGATAGAAGGGGAAAAAGACAATAATGGTAGATTTGTGGTAGTAAGTGGATGTTGGCAAGGGAGAAGGATTACACTGGCATGCATTAATATTCCACTAAAAATAGCTATTATGGAGCTTAAGAAAAAAAATTGGAGAAATAATCTGCTTTCACCATGGAATATTACTTATAGGTGGGCACTGGAACTTGAATTGCAACAGTGAGGACGAATCCAGTAGACTTAGAAGGGAAAATATAACAAGAAAGGGTCGATTTCTGAATATATTTAGGCAGATATTTGGTATTCAAGATATGAATTCAGTAGAAGGTACTTGGACAAAATTAATATATTTTTCCTAAAGGTTCAGTAACTAGGCTAGACTCGCAAAAAACAACGAACTTCACATTAAACTAAAAAAAAAAAAAAAAAAAAACAGACTTACCAACTTAACTGCACATTTAATGATAACAACTTTAAAAAAAAACAGTAAAATTATGTTCTAACAATTACATTATATGCATACCTGTCAGTCATGGCTGATTACCATATGTCAGTCAACCTTACACTTGTCATTCAGTATAATCATGCTGACACTTATACAAACTTTGGTGTTTGGCACTGCATGCTAATAAGGCTCTCCATGCACTCCCTCCTCCACAGAAGTCCACACACACACGTCTATGTGGGCAAAATGCAGTAGTCAACGAAATTCACTGTAAAAGGGAAAGAAGCTGCTGCTCAGAAAGCTGCAGCCAGATTGGGCCACTGCCAACTCTTGGTAGTTGTTGTGACAAAAGGAGATACTGTCAGCACAGCTAGCTGGAATTTTGTAAATAATTATACAGTATGTCATTGGTGAATATCAAAATGATTTATATAAGATGCTTGCATTACAAATGTATTAGAACTGTATGCCATGTGTATATTAAACTGCTCTGTACAGATGTTTGTGTTGAAAAGGTATTTTGTAAAGTGCTTGTGCTTAAAATGTATCCACAGTGTGCCCTACTGAAACAGAACAGAAATGCACATGCACTACTGTAACTGTTTAAATGTGTATGTCAACAGAGGAAGCTGGAGGGTTAGCTTCAGTCCAGCAAACTTTAGAAAAATAGCTGAAATTAGATTACTTTATAGGATGCAATAAAGAGGCAATCTCTCAAGTTTTCAATGTAGCTAGAGACAGAAGGTGTGCACTAGAAAGCTTTCTGTATTGTCCTTGGAGTGAACTAATTGCTACTTTTGAAGCATGAAGGAATGCAATTGTTTTATGACTTCCAACATCTGCCAAAGACATGAAGAAAATCCCTTGTCAGTATATTTTTTCAGGTAGATGCTAAATCCTGCCAGCTTCTAGCAATGGGCATTTTGGCCTACGAACTAGAAGTCAGATGACAAGAAGTTATGTCATCCTGCAAGCTATCCCAGCAGTAATATTTGAGATATTATTCTGAGAAGTCTCTCAGTGAGACAGGGCATTCTGCATTCTGTCTTGGACCTGACAACAACAATAACAACCATTCACCACAACATCTGGCTTGCTCTAATGAATTCATTTTCTAAGGAATAGTATAATTCTCTTGAAGATACAGTCAAGAATATAGTGAAGTTTAGTTTAGGTGTTTTTCTTTATTTGTATGAGCCTGTACTGCAGTACTATTTTAAATATTTCCTGTGGTTTGGAACTCTGATGTCACTGTGAATACATATTCAGTATTGTCTTGTTCTTTTATTATTTATTATTAAATATGTTTAAACCTTTCATTGTGGCAGATCTGTGTAGAGATATTTACGTTTTGAGAGTACTTGCATATTTATTTGGTGACACTGGGAAGACCACTCCTAATAGCTTTGTTATTGGTCAAACTACTATTTGTATTAATATTAATATTATACAGTAAAATTGGAAACCCTATGTTAACGGCGCTAAAGTAGCTGATAAGGGGTTCCGGTGGTAGTGGTAACTATATTATAGTCTGGGCAGAAGGGAGCATAGCTAGTAAACCTGTGCCAGCCATTTCCAGGTGTGTGTGTGTGTGTCAGCTACTGGGGCGGGGACATGAAGCACTGGTTGGACACAGAGGGTGCTGGAGGTCTTGACTTGGTCACTCATGTGAGATCCCAACTCTATAGCTGTGCTCGTGGGGAGTTTTATTGGGGATCTGGAGAAAGAGTGAGAAACCAGCCCCGGACTGACTGTGGTCTCTGTGTGCTCTTAAAGGAAATTGCACTTCATGCAGAGATATGCATCTGGAACTACTGTGTGTATACCTGTCATCCTCCCAGTGAACACTCCCCACTGTTGCCAGTGGTAAGGACTGAGACTCCTTGATTACTGGTCCAGTGGAGGGTTGTCACATTTGTCTGGCAGTACTGTGATCACCACATCACATATTCAAATTCAGTGGTGTGGATAATGAACTCCTGTATCCTGTAAACAGTGGTCACTAAAGAAGATGTTTCTACTCTCACACAGCCACACGGTAGTCATTCAGAGTTTCATATCACAATAGTTTTATTTATTTTTTAGCTTAGTCAGGGAGAGCAGGCAAGGATATTAGCAGAGGATTATGGCAAGCTGACAACGGGGCAGTTGGCTGAGATGTGCCAGGCCAAAGGACTGGTGCATGCCAACCTGACTAAAGTGGAAATGATTGCAGCCTTAGTCACAGCTGCATCACAGACCAGCAACCAGGATGACAGCCAGATTGGCCTTGGGGATGAACAACTCTCAGAAAATGGACAGTTCAACTCTGCCTTAGAGAACATAAGAATCCATCTGGGGTTAAAGAGACTTGAACTGGAGGCCAAACATTTGGAAAAAGAATCAGCAGACAGACTGCGGTGTTTAGAGGCTGAAGAAAATGAGAACCTGTGGTGTTTGGAGGCTAAAGAAAAGGAGAAACAGAAACAAATGGAATTAGAATCAGCAGATAGACTAAGACACCTGGAAGCCAAAGAAAATGAGAGGCAGAGGAAACATGAAAAGAAGATGCTGACTTTTCGTCAGGGTCATGGAGGTAATGGGGAAGGGAGTAACCGAACCCCAGAAGCAATAAAGGTCAGTAAGTTTCTTCCACAATTTACACAGGATGATAATTTTGATAGTTTTATTCATATGTTTGAAAGGGTATGTAAACAGTATAATGTTGGCCAAGGGCTCTGGGTACAGTTCCTAACCCCATTACTCCATGGTAAAGCTGTAACTGCTGTTTCTAAATTGTCTGATACTGATTGCTTAAATTATAATACAGTTAAAAATTGTTTATTAGAGTGCTTTAAGTTAACACCTGAAGCTTACAGAAAAAAGTTTTGTGAGCATAGGTGCAAGGTAGATGAAAGTGTGTGTGATTATGTTGCTGAGTTAAGCACTTATTTTCATAGGTGGGTGTCAGATCACCACTTTTGAAGGGCTGTCACACCTTTTGGTGAGGAACAAGCCCTTAGCACTTTGCCTGAGGACATGAGAATCTGGTTGGCAGACAGAGAATGTAACACCACAGATGAGTTGGGGAAAAATGGAGACCTATACCTAGCAAGCAGGGCATCACTGCACAGGAAAGGGATACCCAGTGCTGTATATGGTCTAAGGAAACATATGGTGGGCAGCCTAAACTGCCCCAACAAAGTATGCTGGTAACTGGGGAAGCCACTAGTTCAGGTACATGACCAGGATCAAGGGGTAAATGTTTTAAATGTAACCAGTGGGGCCACTGTCATGCTCTACTTCACCATTACCGCCAATCAGTAAGTCTTCAACTATTATTGCACATGGGTAGCCTGAAAAAATTTGTTCCATTGCATGCCGAAAGACTTCACTGGCAGAATTTATTCCAAAATGCATACAAATGCCGTACTGAATGTAGTCAGTAGTGAAGATTTGTGATCAAGCATTACTTGTCAAAATGAACTCTTTCCATCTAAGACATAAAAAACAGTGGCATTTGGCATGACGGTTGCAATTTCCTCAACAGTACGCATAGGATGATGAGGTCTTTTTAATGCCTTGATCAAGTCTCTTGGGTCAATGCATATTCTGATTTCGTCTGAATTTTTCTTATGAGCAGCAACCGTGGAAGACACCCACTCAGTTGGTTCTGTGACTCGACAAATCACACCTTGCTGCACCATTTTGTCTAACTGGACCTGAACTTTGCCCTGCATAGCTATTATAGGTTTATAGGTTGGTACTGGGCTATCTGCCCGAAGGCATATATTAGCCCAGCCACGTTGTGCGGTATTCACCGCCCCTTTAGTAGTTCCCTAGACCCTTGCACTAGCAGCTAGTACCCTTGGCCCCTATCTAGTAGTGATGTTGGTGTGATCCCCGGTGTGAACTTTCTGTTACCCATCCACTCATCAAGGTTCCTCTTGAAGAGTGATAGTGAGGGGCTCTGTCTTATGTAGATCGGGACCCTGTTCCATAGTAAGGAAGTCTCTGCGAAGGGAATCTATCCCTCCAGCATGTTCTATTCATTGTTGTGTTGAGGTTTATATCCCTAGAGCGTGTAGCTCGAGTAGATTTAGTTTGGCTAAGATGGAGCATGTTCAACAATTCTGGGTTGGACATGGCTCTGTACGTTAGACAGAGATCGCCTCTGAGAAAGCGGTATGCAACAGAGAATAGTCTTAGCTTTTTCAATCGTGCTGCATAGGGCAACTGTTTGAGGCCAGTAATCCTCTTGGTTAGGTACCTCTGTGGTCTCTCCAGCTACTGGAGATGTCTAGCCAGGTACATTCCAATTGGTGCATTGTACTCAATAATGGGTCTGATGAGGGAAGAGTAGAGGGGCACCATTACATCCTTAGATCTTGATGCGAACCCTTTCGTGATCAGATGGGTCACATAGAAGGGTTTTCTAACCACTTTGGCAACATGGTTATCAAAGGAAAGCTGACTATCTACTTGGGTCCCTAGATCCCTTATTTCTTCTTCAAATTTCAGGGGATTATCTCCTATGTTGCAGTTTGCGGCTACTCTGTTTTTTCCAAAGGGGATTACTACACATTTGTTTGCATTTAGCTTGAGACCATGGCTTTGACACCATGCATCAGTCTCATTTAGGCCCTTCTGGAGGATCTCCATGTCGGCCAGAGACTCTATTATAGCACCCAGTTTGCAGTTATCCGCAAACTTAGTCAGCCACAGCCCTTCCGTGCTTGCCTGTACTTCTGAGAAGTATATGCCAAACAGTAGGGGCCCCAGGACACAGCCCTGAGGCACACCACTCGTTACTGGTCTATTATTGGTTATTGGAACTCTCCTTGCTGGTCTGACCACTGGACTGACCTCTGGGTCTACATTCATGGAGTACACAACTAGAAGTTTGCCTAGCTTTTCATCGAAAACATCAGCACACGCTGAAAAAATAGTGTCAGTAAAGCTGGAACTGGGACGTGTTTAACTGATAGACTTCTTCATTTTCAAACTGTCTCTGAGACCTAATAATGACTGCACAGTTCTTCTGACTACATAAAATTGCAAGCTGTAACTGTTCCCAGGCAAACAGCATGAAAGCACTACTGAGCCTTCAGTATGAATCTCTTCACCTCCATAAGCAACAAGCTTCACACAATTGACCAAATTAAGTTGCTCACCAGCTCTCACTTTAGCAAATGTTTCTGCTGACATTCGATTACACTTTGAGCCAGTGTCTACTTTGAGCTCTGTGAGTTTGCCATTGATCAGGACAGTACAAAATACTTCATTCTTTGCCATCAAATCTACTGCATTAACCTTTTCACCGACCACTGATACAGCATCTACATAGAAGGTAGGGTTGCAGCTCTCTATATGATCAACTTGCTTTTTCGAGTGACCTTTCTTAATAACTGAATGAGGTTTGTGTGATTTACAAAACTTTTGAAAATGATTCCATTTTTTACACTTGTGGCATTGCTGACCAAATGCTAAGCACTTCTCTCTTTTAGACTCATGATTGGCCCCACAATTATGACAGTTAACAATGAGACTTGACTTGGGTTTTGCTGACTCACTCTTATACTGTACTGGTTATGCCCTTTTTACTGAGCTAGTCTTGGAACTTGTTAGAAAGCTATGGGTCCTCGCTCCCACACCCACAGGGGCTGCAGCTGCTATGTGCTTAGGCCTGTTTCTGCTTGCCATGTGTTGCATGCTGTCTATGTTTGCTCTAGAGGCTGCTGAAACCATGCTCTTATCACTTGCAAGCATACTTGTGTGCCTTTCTGTGAGCTCATGGATTTTACAAATCTGTATGGCTTTACTTAATGTTAAATCACTATCACAAAGCAACATCTTTCTCACTGCAGCACTATTAACACCACACACAAGTCTGTCCTTTATTAACTCATCTTTCAAGTCACCAAATCTCCACGTTTTAGCTTTTTTTACTTAAGTCAGTGATACAAGCTACAAAAGTTTCACCTGGCTTTTGGTCTCTTGTATAAAATAAGTGCTTCTCTAACATTTGTCTGAGGGTTGCACATTTCTCTAAATTTACGTTTTAAGCACTCAGGGTCATTCTCTTGATTTAGCCGGTACCACAATATGGTGGTTTCCCCCTCTCCATATACTTCTGGTGCATACACAAATGAATGCTCTCTTTCAATAGCTTCTGACCCAGCTAAGTTAAGCAAATGAATGACCTTGTACATGCATCTTTGTCAGAAAAAGTTGCTTGTATGAAAATATTGTATTGCTGCTTGAATACTCTCCAATTTTCTGCTGTATTATGGTCAAATACAAGTGGACTTGGTCTGGAAATGCCTCTGCCATATCAACACACAGTAGTGAAGTTGCTTGAAATTATGTACGAACATACATGCATATAAATATGCCAGAACTTTATGCCAGTACTTGTAATTATGCCCAACAGCACAACAAACTCTTTGAAATAACTGCACTTTGCCAAATAAGTCTCTGTACTATAAGAATACTATGGTGGTGGTGCTGCGGTAGCGTTGTCACCTCACAGTAAGACGCTGTCCGGTTCGATTCTTCAGCTAGAGCGTCTTCTGTGTGGAGACATGCGTGAATGGGCGTACCTTCGTTGAAGGTTGTGCATCAGGGCTGATAACTTGGCACGTAAAAATCAATTACCAATCATTAGTGGACCGGAGTTCCGCTGTGGCGACCCCTAACTGGGAAAAGCCAAAAGACACAACTATAAGAATACTCTGAAATCACTGCACTTTGTGAAACCACTCCTTATCAACATAAGAAATACTTTGGAATGACTGTACTTTGCGAATATACTGTACACAGCACAGAAACCTTTAACAATGGCTGCACATTTGCGAAATAACTTTGAACAGTGCAAAAATACTTTGAAATGGCAACTTTCTGGGAATAAATGCACACAGTACAAGAAACATTTTGAAATGGCTGTACTTCGACTGCACTTTGCAATATAACTGTACTTTGCACACAACAAACTCTTTGATAAAGCACACACTCTGCCAACAGTTTGCACACTCTGAGATACTTCAAACAACTCTAGTTAGGCTTTGAATGGCTTCCGTCAATGCGAAATAGTACTTTGTGTCCAAACATGGTCTTTTACTGAAAAGCATGCAGTTGTCTTTCTCTTTAAGCTAATTTTTGCCATTCTATTGTACTCGCTTTGCCTTTTTAATCTCTTATCATGCTCATTATACTTTTCTTGTACCCATTTTACTTTAAACATGCTCGTTATGCAAACCAAAGGTAATTCTGAGCCCCATATGAATATCTCTGCTAATTTTATCAAATATCATGGTTTTGAACATTTTGTTTAATTAATAATGCATTTCGTGCCTTTCATTTGACTAACACATTTCATACTACTCATTTGATTAATAATGCATTTTGTGCCTTATACATGCGCCGTTTCATTTTCTTTGCCATATAAATCATTTGTGCAGTTTTCTTTACCTTACGTTTGTTTCTGGCCCTTTTTAATTTGTCTGAGCTCCATTTCACTCAGCCAACTCGATCTGCCTTCACCTTCAACTCTCCACCTCATGGCTTGAAGAAGTTACTGTCTTAATCCCGGTTCTGACACCACGTCACTCGTCTGGTCAAGATAAAACAGATGAACATTCATTGGGTCAGTTCAAGCAGCTTTATTACACTCAAACACATCAGAAATGAGGCTTTGTAACTTAAACTTAAATAAACTTATAAACAGACTTACTACCACACTCATACATGTTAACACTCTGGCTGTTCTCTCAAAATGGCACTCCTGCCAGCACGTGCCCGCTATTTATATGCATGTGCTACATCTGAAAATGCTTCTTTAAGGTAGATACACACTCTCTGATCTACAGACTGGTGTCAGGAATGTTATAGGGTATGGTTAGTGGAGACAGGGGGGTGAAGTTATCACCAAATCTGTCAGCTACCCGGTTGGCAATTTCTTCAGGTTCCTTGTGAGTAGTGCTGTCCACCATAAGTTTGGCACATAGCTGAACATTGCCTTTTAGGTTTCAGATGTAGCTAAGGAATGCCTTATGATTGTATTTAGCTAGAGATGCTAATTTAGTCTCGTATCTAGCTTTAGAAGACTTTACAAGGTTTCTGATTTGCTTGTTTAAGCTGCAGGGGGGTAATCTTCATTTGCTAAGTAAGATCCCTCTTGTTCTTAGATATCAGTTTCTTTCTTTTGTTACATAACTTATTTATACTTGCAGTCCACCAGGGGAGGCAAGCATCTTTGCCAGTATCTGAAAGCCTTGAGGAGACAGGTGAAGGCCATCTCTGGCAAAACATTGTGGTCTGTCGACCATGTCTTTCCAGGCTAACAGATACTGGATCCCCTTGGAGTGAGATCAGAAGCTAAGCCAAGTGTTGAAATCAATCATTTTTTGTCTGTACTGTGGCATCATCCTAGATAAAGGTAGAATGCTGCTTAGGGCTAGGGACATACATACCTGGAACACATAATCTGAGAATTCTATCTTATCTCTCTTCATGTAGTCTAGAGAGGTGAGTCTCAAGTCATTCACTCCAACATGTAATATGACAGAGTCATAACAGTAATTGTTGCTGAGTGACTTGAATATGTGTGTGGCTTGATGGATGTTGATACCTGACAGACAGCTGACCGTGACCTTCTCCTTGTCCAACCTGGTGAGGGCAACATCTGTGTGTCTCATTACTCAGTCGCCTATGAGCAGGACATTTGGTTTTGAGGTGTTTTGTCTTAGGGACTTAATTGCTGAGACACTGTTATGCATATTGTTATATGTAATGGTGGATTCTGTTTGTGTACCAGTATGTGTGGGTTGTTTGCACTTGGGAGGTCTCTGGTCTTTTGGTAGGCTCTTCTGAGTACCAGCCCGTGTGTGGGTTTATGTGTCATGACTTTATCTTGTGTAAGAGGAGAGGTGTGTGTGCTGACAACCTATTTGATGTCTTTTTTATTGTTACATGAGAGAATTGATTCAAGTTTTATGGTACAGTTACATCTCTCACGTGTCGCATTTGTTGCTTTAGGAGCAGATGGTTGTCAGTATACATGAGGCAATTGCTACACTGCCTCAGGATGCCCATGTCAATCAGGTTGGCTAGAGAAATGTTGGGAAACTGACTGTGCATAGTAGCAGGTAATTCCTAAGTACTAGTTTGTGATAGGGCAAATTAGATCAGCTATTGCTTTGGGATTAACAAATGGATTTAATTCTATATAAGATCAGGGCTGAAAAGTGGGGTGACACTGCCCAGTGCTCAGATGAGTGGCCTACAGTGCATAAGTGTGCATCTGAGTTGCCCAAAGAGCAGCAAGGAATCCTGAGAATGTTTCACTGACTGCAGTCTAGGGAAAAAAAGTATTTCTAGACATTTGTATCTATACAAGTCACTGCTAACCCCCGTTGTGTGGTGCACAGCTGCATGCTAATGCAAGGCTTATATACAGGCAAAATTAAACAGTTTTAAACCAGCCTGCCAATAGGAAATCACACAATGATTCTTCCTCCAGGAATCCCCAGCTCAGACAAGGCTATATCCACACTCTTCTGCCATAAAGGTGCAGGGGAGTCCTTAATATAAGATGGCTGGATTTGAGTTCAAGTGTATGTAAAACAGGCTAGATTTATTTAGTTATTTTATTTTACATTTGTTGACCGGGCTAGTCTAACTGGATATATGTCCATTTTCAGTAGAGGCCCGGGGAGAAAAGCTCCAAGACAGACACAGACAGACAATATCATTTATGTTACAAAAATTAGACATAGATGAGTATTTCTACACATTTCATAAAAATATTTACAGTGTTTAGAGCTAATTATTTACATACACTAGTAGCTAATACAGTTTCATATTTCTGCATACATACTTTTATGTTGCACTAAAGGACAGTAAAATAGAGGAGCGAATAGAGTTAGTAAATATACTAGTAGCAGAAATGATTGTTTAGTCAGGGTTACTACAAGGGCAAAGCCAGTGTGTTCTCAGGAAGAGTTTAAGTTTTTGTTTAAAGAGTGATAAGGAAGGAAGGGAAGTACATTCACTAGGTAGAAGGTTCCACTTTTTCCCAAATGTATTAGAGAACAGAGAGTCCCCTGCCATGTTGTTAGGCTTACTGATGTTAACTAGGAGTTTATTTGATGAACGCAAGGCATTAAGATTTCTATAAGGGGTTATGAGGTCTAGGAGTATTGGGGTATTGTTAGGCTGGTTAAGGATCTTATGGGCAATAGTAAGTTGGTTGAATTGAAGCAGATTTTCTAGTTCATGCCTCCCGGGCTGTTTGAGATTATGACAGTGATGGGTTATGAAAGGTTTACCAGTGGCAAATCTGGCAATGCTGTTATAGGAGGTAGCTAGTTTGAGAAAATTATTTTTGGAAAGGTTGGTATAAATTGGTGAGGCATAGAGAAGAGTACAGATTAGATGGGAGTGGGCAATGGTAGTTCTTGCTGTTGGTGTTAGGAAGGGTTTAATTTTATACAGGGAGCCCATTTTTCTGTTAACTGATTTTATAATGTTGTTAATATGGGTATCAAAGTTAAGGTTGTTGTCTATTGTGATCCCTAAGAGTTTGGTGGTAGAGTCTGGTGATATGAGGGTGCCATTATTAGAGATGACTGAGAAGTCTATTGGTGTTGACCTGCGAGTAGGAGTAAAGAGCAAGAGCTTTGTTTTTTTTTTTTTTTTTGAGATTCAAAAGGAGGCAGCGCTTCAAGAGCCATGTCTCAACAATGTTAAATACCTTCTGGGTTTGGGATTGCAGTTCAGATGCAGATTTAGCTGTACAGATTAATGTAGAATCATCTGCATATTGTATACAAGTTGCATTGGGAATAGCTAAGTAGAGATCATTAATAAAATTGAAAATAAGAGAGGACCTAGAATGGATCCCTGGGGTACACCCAGTGTGACTGGCAGGTGAGATGATAGTTTATTCTCCCAAAGCACTGCCTGTTGCCTGTTGCTCGGCTAGGAAGTGAACCATTTTACAGATAGAGAATCTAGGTAAAGTGGTTTGAGAAGATAAATAAGCAATGAGTGGTTTACCATATCAAAAGCCTTTGAAAGATCGATAATTAGAGCTGAAGAGAGCTCATTGTTATTGCAGTATCTATTAATGGTGTCAGTAAAGGATAACAGGGCAGTAGTGGTACTATGGTATGGCCTAAAGCCACATTGGCTTTTGGCTAGTATGTTGTGTTGAATGAGATGACCTATTAGTTGATGATGAATGCATTTTTCCATTATTTTTGCTAAGGGGGAAAGAAGGGCTATGGGCCGATAGTTTGAATAGTCATTGGAGTTACCACCTTTGTGTAGGGGGATGATGTGTGAGATTTTCCAGATGGCAGGGATGGATCCTTCCTTAATGGTTCTATTTATTAGGATGGCAATAGGATAAGCTACTGCTTTAGCTGCTTTTTGCAGATATTCAGCAGGAATCTGGTCAGCGGAAAGGGTACAAGGCTTAAGTTTAGCTAGGAGTTTGAAAATGGAATTAGTAGAGATGGGTTGTAGTAGGAAGGTAGGAAGTGTGCTAGTCATAGGGGTTTGGAGGCTGGAAGTGTCAGGGGGTAACTGACTGGCTAGGGATTGGATGGCTTCTGTGAAGAAGGAGTTAAAGTCATTTGCAGTTTGGAAGGGAGTCTCAAGATTAGCTCCTATACGGGTTGGTGTACTGGAGTGTCCTGGGTAAAGGAGTTTATTGATACTTGCCCAGAATCGTTGAGGGTTATTTTGGTGTGTTTGCTGTATTTTACAGTAAAAGTTTTTTTTTTTGTCTAAGAGTATAGTTTTTTAGTTGTGTTTCTTAATTATCTAAATGTTTATTGATCAGATGTGCTTTTAGTAGTTTGCCACCTAGTCCAGGCTTTATTTCGGAGTAGGATTTTTTGCCTGGTATCTTTGGAGAACCATGGGGCTGGTTTCGATCTGATTCTTATTTTACGTTTGGGTGCATGCTGGTCTAGGATAGTTAAGAATTTAGAGTTAAAGTATTGGACAGCCTCTTCCAGTGGGAGGGTTTTTAGATTAGTCCAATCACAGGCGTTAAGTTCACTCTGGAATAGTTTTTGGTTAAATTGTTTGTTGGAACGTATAGTCCTGCATGATGTTGGGTGTGAGATATCTATTCTTTGCCTAATTATATAGGTCAAGCAGTGGTCACTTACATTGTTAGGGAAGATACCTACTCTATAAGTTTGGTGGTGATTATTAATGAGTATCCAATCTAAGGTGCTCTCTTTTTTGGTTTGGTTTGTTAATTCTAGTTGGGGAGGTAATGGTCTAAGAGAAGCCATGAAGGTTAATATGTGAAGTGGGATGCTCAGTATTGATGCACTTCCAGTCAATATTGACATCACCAAGGATTATAGTTTCTTGTGGGAAGGTTGCTGAGACCCAGCTAAGAATATCCTCCAATGAGTTGATGTTATTTCCAGGAGGTAGATAGATACATATGATATTTATGGATTTACTAGAATTTAGCTGAATCTTTGAAATGAGGACCCCCCCCCCAGGCTAGATTTAGCAAGTCTGGATCTAGTCCATGCTAAAAGCAATATTTCAGTGCAAGACATGTGCAGGTAATAGTCAACTGAATTACTGGAACTCACAGCAACACAGTATAACAAAGCACAAAAATAATTCCAGTAGTAATGTCACGATCCACAATTTATTGCTATTATTCAAACACAAAATGAATTCAGTGGTTTAGCGCTTTCATCTACGTATTGTAGACTTCTTCAGAACAAAATCTAGTACTAACCATAATGCTTAAATAGTATAAAAAACTGCCAAAATTCAAAAATTACATCAATTAGTAGAGAGACAACTTAAAGATACATGTACATCATTTTACTCACTCATAACATCAAATACAGTTTTTAATAACCTTCCCCTTTTAAAATCTACCATACTATAAAAATCCTATAATGCTATAATAAATAAAACTATCCATGTATTATATATAGAACAATTTAATATAATATAAATTAATATTCTTTTATAAAAACTAGTTGTGTATACATGCCTTACCAAAGATAATGAAAATGTCTAAAGCTACATTTAATGTGTATGTCTTACATTCTAAAAAGGTGCTTCTGTGGAATTGATACTCATAATAAATAATGTTATACAAGATGTTAAGAATATGCAACTTGTTTGCTACCTAATGTATTAATAAATATATATATTTAAATGCTTTTATCATAAAACTCATTATAAATATACAGTTGTATAAAAATATAAAAAAATACAAATATAGCACATTCAGTACATTTGGTAACATCACATTAATTAATTGATTAATTTCTTAACAGGGGTTTGGTGGGTATAGTTTCATTTAATCCCGGGGGTATTGCTGCATTCAACCTAATTTGCCATTTTATTTCTTTCTCTGATACTAGGCCTTTAGTATCCCCTCCCCTGGGATTGTTCTTTATAACCTCTAGGATACCAAACAAAAATCCACCACATTTGGGATTACTTAATAAATGTCTAGACAGGGCATTATTGGTATCCTTTTTACGTATGCAATATTGATGGTCATATATTCTTTCTCTTAATCTCCTGTCAGTTTTGCCTATGTAGAAGCAGCCACAGGTTGAACACACTGCTAAATAAATTAAATGTTGAGTTTGACAATTCCCTTTGTTAAAAAATATCTTACTTCGAAGGATGTTGTCCAATGTTATACTTTCTTTTGTATTAATACTACCACACTGGTTACAATGGCCACATTTAGTGGTACCTCCTTTTCCATACTTAGATTTTCTGTTGAAGTTGTTGTTCATTCTTGTTTCAAGTATACTTTTTATATTCTTGTCAGTTTTGTATACAAATATAGGCTTTATTCCCAACTTGTCACTAATTCCATCATCACTAGTGATTATATTCCAATTTTTCTCTATGATTTGTTTAACTTGACTAGCCTGTTTACCATACTTTACTATGCAGGCTTTTTGAAAATTCTGACCTTCTGACATCATCTTATGGGTACTCTTGTTATTGATACCAAGTGCAGTAGATGGTCCTACACCCAGCACTGGTGTATACTTTTTCCCCCATTCCTTAATAACATACATCGTAACATCCTGAACCAAGTTCTTCGGGTATCCTCTATCTATAAATAATCCCTTCACAAACTGCATTTCATTGAGGAATTCTTCCTTAACCGTAGTCATTCTTGCTACTCTAATTGACTGTCCTTTAATAATGCTCTTTTTCTGGGCATATGGATGATTGCTACTGTATTCAAGATAACTATTACAAAAGGTCCCCTTCCTGAATATTCTGGACTGAAATTGGTTGCCATCAGAATATACATAGGTATCTAAATAATTAATGCCAGTAAAATCAACATTGTATGTAAACTTAAGGTACGTTGTGCTATTGTTGATGTATTCTATAAACTGGATGAATTCATCTTTTTCACCCCTCCATAAGATGAAAATATCATCCAAATAGCGCACATACAGTGTCATATACCTGTACCATGGTGAGTTGAGCACAAACTCTTTTTCCCAATCTAATAGTACAAGGTTAGCATATATGGGGGCACAAGCTGCCCCCATCGCCACACCATTGTTTTGCTTATAATACTCACCATCAAAGTATATGAAATTGTTATCCAATACTATGCTTATAAATTCATGTATTAGTGCTTTCGTATCATCACTGATTCCACTAAAACTATGTACACTTTCCATGCTGTGCCCCCATATATGCTAACCTTGTACTATTAGATTGGGAAAAAGAGTTTGTGCTCAACTCACCATGGTACAGGTATATGACACTGTATGTGCGCTATTTGGATGATATTTTCATCTTATGGAGGGGTGAAAAAGATGAATTCATCCAGTTTATAGAATACATCAACAATAGCACAACGTACCTTAAGTTTACATACAATGTTGATTTTACTGGCATTAATTATTTAGATACCTATGTATATTCTGATGGCAACCAATTTCAGTCCAGAATATTCAGGAAGGGGACCTTTTGTAATAGTTATCTTGAATACAATAGCAATCATCCATATGCCCAGAAAAAGAGCATTATTAAAGGACAGTCAATTAGAGTAGCAAGAATGACTACGGTTAAGGAAGAATTCCTCAATGAAATGCAGTTTGTGAAGGGATTATTTATAGATAGAGGATACCCGAAGAACTTGGTTCAGGATGTTACGATGTATGTTATTAAGGAATGGGGGAAAAAGTATACACCAGTGCTGGGTGTAGGACCATCTACTGCACTTGGTATCAATAACAAGAGTACCCATAAGATGATGTCAGAAGGTCAGAATTTTCAAAAAGCCTGCATAGTAAAGTATGGTAAACAGGCTAGTCAAGTTAAACAAATCATAGAGAAAAATTGGAATATAATCACTAGTGATGATGGAATTAGTGACAAGTTGGGAATAAAGCCTATATTTGTATACAAAACTGACAAGAATATAAAAAGTATACTTGAAACAAGAATGAACAACAACTTCAACAGAAAATCTAAGTATGGAAAAGGAGGTACCACTAAATGTGGCCATTGTAACCAGTGTGGTAGTATTAATACAAAAGAAAGTATAACATTGGACAACATCCTTCGAAGTAAGATATTTTTTAACAAAGGGAATTGTCAAACTCAACATTTAATTTATTTAGCAGTGTGTTCAACCTGTGGCTGCTTCTACGTAGGCAAAACTGACAGGAGATTAAGAGAAAGAATATATGACCATCAATATTGCATACGTAAAAAGGATACCAATAATGCCCTGTCTAGACATTTATTAAGTAATCCCAAATGTGGTGGATTTTTGTTTGGTATCCTAGAGGTTATAAAGAACAATCCCAGGGGAGGGGATACTAAAGGCCTAGTATCAGAGAAAGAAATAAAATGGCAAATTAGGTTGAATGCAGCAATACCCCCGGGATTAAATGAAACTATACCCACCAAACCCCTGTTAAGAAATTAATCAATTCATTAATGTGATGTTACCAAATGTACTGAATGTGCTATATTTGTATTTTTTATATTTTTATACAACTGTATATTTATAATGAGTTTTATGATAAAAGCATTTAAATATATATATTTATTAATACATTAGGTAGCAAACAAGTTGCATATTCTTAACATCTTGTATAACATTATTTATTATGAGTATCAATTCCACAGAAGCACCTTTTTAGAATGTAAGACATACACATTAAATGTAGCTTTAGACATTTTCATTATCTTTGGTAAGGCATGTATACACAACTAGTTTTTATAAAAGAATATTAATTTATATTATATTAAATTGTTCTATATATAATACATGGATAGTTTTATTTATTATAGCATTATAGGATTTTTATAGTATGGTAGATTTTAAAAGGGGAAGGTTATTAAAAACTGTATTTGATGTTATGAGTGAGTAAAATGATGTACATGTATCTTTAAGTTGTCTCTCTACTAATTGATGTAATTTTTGAATTTTGGCGTTTTTTTATACTATTTAAGCATTATGGTTAGTACTAGATTTTGTTCTGAAGAAGTCTACAATACGTAGATGAAAGCGCTAAACCACTGAATTCATTTTGTGTTTGAATAATAGCAATAAATTGTGGATCGTGACATTACTACTGGAATTATTTTTGTGCTTTGTTATAATGTGCAGGTAATAAGCAGGCACAAACAATTTGGGTCTAAAAATTCTATGTTCCTTGCTGTTCCACATTGGAAGGATCTGTTAATTCCATATATTTTTTTTATCAAATATTCATGGTAAATAATACTGAATCATACTAGTTCATCAATATACACATATCATATATACATACACACACACATATATATATATATAAATCTATCTATATATTTATATTTATATATATATATATATATATATATATATATATATATATATATATATATATATATATATATATATATAGGGGTCTACTTCACATCACCTAAAACCCATTTGACTGACTTTCATTTCACCGAGACCAAATCAACTAATTTTTAAAATACATCCCTGGAAGGCATTAATTATTGCACTTTAGAGATTGCACTCTCTGTAAAATTGTCGCATTGTACTTACTTATTTTTTATTTTTTTATTACTACATTATTTTTTATATAAAATAGTTCCTCCGCCTAATGTTTCAAAGTTTCTGTAGTATAATGCCAGTTGGGTTAGAGGAAGCATTTTACATCCAAAATATATAATTTTTAAAAAATATCTAGATATTTGCTTTATTTTTTGTTCCCTTACTGTTAAAAATAGTTTCTTGCCAGTCACTGGGGATTGAAGTCACTACATAATGACATACATTTGATTTTTAGACTTTATTTCCTTCAGACAATTTATGCTAACACAAATCCTGTTGTTTAATTTACTTTTTTTTTTTTTTTTTAATATTAAAATATGTTACTATTTTGGAGCCTTTGTTCCCCCTTTATTTCAGGCTTTATCCACATCTCTTGAGCTAAAAGGTCGAGAGGTATGCAAACCTCTTATCTGCTGCTGTCAGTGTTCCATTAATCTCACTGTCTCTCCCTCTGTCCACAGATCCCCCTCCCCACACACACATACACCTGTACTTCAGAAAATGCATGCCAACGCAACCCAATTATTGCATCACCTTTGTGTTTTTTTTTACAGGAATATGTTCCTGTTTTGAGCCTTTGTTCCCCCATTATTTTAGGTTTTATTCAGTTAACAAAGAGGTGTGAGGTATGTAAACCTCTAAAATGCTGCTGCCAGTCTTGCATTGCTCTCACTCTTCACTCTCTCTCTCACTGACACACACTTCGCTTTCATGCACGCATTCACATGCACAGACAAACAGAAACACACAGAGAGAAACAGAAAAACACACACACACACTTTTTTCTGTTATATTTAGATTTTACACTTGTAAAACAGCAAAAGTGCTGCTTAGCAAGTGTAAAGTAACGGCTCGATCATTTTCGCTTTCACTCACATGCACGCATACACTCACACACACAGACATAAACACACATACACTTTTATTTTTCAGTTTTCTTTTTTTAAAATATATTTTTCACTCACTAAACAGCAGAAGTGCTGCTTAGTGAGGGTAAAATAATGCCGAAAGTTCTGTTTTCTCAGTCCAAGCTCCACGGCAGCTTTATATGCCACCATGAAGTAGTGGACACATTTTTCAGCGGGCATTACTTGTAAATTAATACCCTGCTGGAGAACGCTCGTTCTCCAATCAGGATGCTGATGTACGGTAAACCCATTCTCTAAAATGAGTTACTTTATACTTATTGTTTTGATGAATTAATTGTGTGTGTGTCTTTCGGGTTTTCCCGGTTAGGGGTCGCCGCAGCGGAACTCCGGTCCGCTAATGATTGGCAGTAGATTTTTACGTACTGGCTTGCCGGGCCTAACGCACAACCTTCAACAAAGGATCGCCCATTCAAGCATGTCGCTACACAGAAGACGCTCTAACTGAGAATCGAATGGGCAATGTCTAACTGTGAGGCGACAAAATACAATTAAATATTTAGTATGGCAACATTAGTTTAAAAAATATTGTTACTGAATGTGTGACAGACACTTTTAGAATGGAACTGAGGAACATGGGGTTTTCAAGACTCAAAATGAGAAACGTTCCAGAGATACACTTGAGAGGTATTTTTCTGGCAAATCACTGAGAATTGCAGTAAGTCAGTCAATAATGACAGACATTAGAATTCCATCCTTTGCACTGTGATTTGTTCTAAAAATGTTCTTGTTGATTTTGCCACATATTTTTGTGTCCCTGTAAAATCTATTTTCTCACAAATCATATACTGTGGTGGTGGTGCTGCGGTAGCGTTGTCGCCTCACAGTAAGACGCTGTCCAGTTCGATTCTCAGCTGGAGCTTCTTCTGCGTGGAGACATGCGTGAATGGGTGTACCTTCGTTAAAGGTTGTGCGTCAGAGCTGGCAACTAGGCACATAAAAATCTACTGCCAATCATTAGCGGACCGGAGTTCCGCTGTGGTGACCCCAAACCGGGAAAAGCCGAAAGACAACACACACACTGAGGATCACAGTCAGATAGCCAATAATGCCAGGCATCAATATTTCAAGTTTCATACTTCTCATTGTTCTGAAAATGCCTGTTAATGCAAAATCTGTTGTTCTATTAACTTTTTAAGTGAATTAGAGTTGTCTACCTCTCATTTTTCACTGCTTTTGCATACAGTTTCCAATATTGTCTCATATTTTTCCTTTTACTTGTAAAACTTTTATTTTTTCTTCTAAATTGCTGAGGATTACAGCCAATCAATAATGGCAGATATTAATGTTTTCATAGTTTTTATTGTTCAGAAAATGCACTTTGATGTGAAACCTGTTTTAGTTAACTTTTAAGTGAATTACAGTACTTCCTGTAGTCCATAGTACATGGTTTGATTCCTTCCACCTCCATTTGCCTACTGCATTACTTTGCCCCCCCCTCATTATTTTTTGTTTTTGTCCAGAATTCTTGACCAAAGAAGCTTAGAAACATTTTGTTCTGTTCCTAGTAAAATTTGTGATTTTCTGGCAAATAGTTGTGAATTGCAGTCCCTACTTAATGACAGAAGTGTGTTTCAGACTTTGTATTCTTCAGAAATGCTTACAAATACAAAACTTTTATTATAGCAACCTTCTAAGTTTATAACAAAATATTTAAAAATATGTTCCTGATTTTGTGTCTTTGTCTCTGATTCTTGAACTGAAAAGTTGATAAAGCTTACAGGAATTGCAGTGGGTTGCACAGTATGGTTCTTACAGTGACAGGCTGAGATAATTTCTGCGTTATTATTTATTTTTTATGTCAAGCAGATATCTGAGGTGTACAATCTTACAAGTGGCTGTAACTGATGGTCCCATTGTGTGTGTTTTTGGGCTCATACAGAAGCATAGTTCTCAACTGTCCCTTATTTTGCCTCATATTAGTGGTCTACGCCCAATAAAATTTATGTTTTCTTTTTTCAACTAGTGAAGCATCGTGGGCTGCAGTCACTATATAATGACAAAGAAGTGAGTTTCAGACATAATAGTCTTCAGAAAATGCTTTCAAATGCAAAACTATGTCACTAATAACTTTCTAAGTAAATAAGAATTATATTTAAAACCTGTTCCTGAGTTTGAATTTTTGCCTTTGGTTCATGAGCTAAGAGGTTGTGAGGATATGAGTCATGCAATGGTTGGCACTGTATATTCCTCACAGCAGCAACTTGAAATACATTTCTACGTCACTGCTCATGTATTCTTTCATTCATTTGATCATAAGCTAGCATATGAGAAGTACAGTTATACAAGGGGCTGTAACTGATGGACACATCTGTGTGTGTAAAGAAGTAAGGTGTGTGTGTAATTACTTGGTCATGTATTCTAGAATATTTATGGTATAAATAAAGGAGCTGATTACAGTAAAAAAGAACATTATCATATGAACCATGTTCTTTTTGTAGTATAAATCCAAGAACTGTTTATAGCGAGAAAAACAAACAGTTCACCAAGTAGTGTCACGAAACACACTACAATCACAAGTAGAACCAAACTAGCAATAAAAAACTGATGAACCAACCCAAGGCAGGACAAGGACATAAAGAATAAATCCAGTTGATGTAGTAAAACGTTTTATTGTGAGCGCTTTTGCAGTTTAACCAACCACTTCATCAGACAATATCATTGCACTTCAGCTAAAACATTTTTTAAAAGGCATCTAAGCCAATAAAAATGACAAAATCAATTAATTAATTAGCTCAAGTCAATATGAATCTCTGTTCTAAAAGCAAAGCACACAAACTGGGTGATGAACATACATTCAAGTTTATGGTACTGGAAGTAATATCAAAGGATGAACGAGGAGGTGATATAAAGAACAGAGTGGAAAACAGTGAGTTGAAGTAGATAATTAGAATGATGGCAAATAAAGGCAAAGGTTTGAATGACAAAGTTTGCATCAAACCAGTGCTTAAAAATAGATCTGCACGCAAATAGTATAAGACATGCTTACTCATGTTCTTCTGCTTGATGGCCTTCACGAATTTTGGTTTACATATATTGTATATATATTTTTTCTATTTATGCTGATCTAATGTTACTGTAAGTATCATACTACCAGCATGTACATATATATATATATATATATATATATATATATATTATATATATTTTTTTTAATATGTTTGCACTAGTTTAATATATGTTTCTGTTGACATTACACTAGTTTGTGTGCATTGCTTTTAGAACAGAGATTGATACTGATTTGAGCTAATTAATTGATAAGTGATTGTGTCATTTTTATTGGTTTAGATGCCTTTTAAAAATGTTTTAGCTGAAGTGCAATGATATTGTCCAATGAAGCGGTTGGTTAAACTGCGAATGCGCTCAGAATAAAACGTTTTACTACATCAACTGGATTTATTCTTCATGTTCTTTTTGTACAATCCTTGCTTTTTTTTACTGTTGAGAGTGTGTTTATTATTTGTTGTGAATAAACTGGCTGCTTGTAGTCTAATTTAACTATAAATACATTTTTAGTTTAGCTTGTTTTTACAGGTAGGTGGATGTGAAATGCTTTGAGTTGGGCTACAACAGTGCCTGTCTCGCAGTTAGTGCAGATAAGTAAGGCTATGAGCTGTTAATGAGCTGCTTCCTGCAATTTAAGGTTTGCTTCCCGAGACTTCATTTGTCTACTGTGTGACTGGTCAAATCAATTCACCAGACAGTGCACATGGGCTGCTCCTGAAAGGGGACACGTGTTCAGTTACCTGTCCCAAGCTGTAACAGATAGTTTTATACATTGCCTTTTGAATCCCTGCACCATTTATTTAATCTCTAATTATTGCTTCACTGTATTCTATTTGATTGTGAATCCCAGCATGTCTCTTGTAGTTTAATGACTTCCCAGATGCACTTTCAATAAATGCAATTTTTGACAGGGAAAATATCTATTGTTGCTCGTACTAAGTTTATTTTCAGTGTTTTTTTAAGCAAATGGCTAAAGTGTTTTGTTGTAAAATCGGAAATAAAATGTTTAATTTAAATCCAAATCTATCTCATCATTGTAAAAATAAAGATGAAAAAAGTAAGCACACATTCAGGTTTGAACGATGTTTTATGGTGACTGGGTAGAGACAACCAGGTTATGGGAAACTGATATGGGGGTGGGAGGTGAGGAGGCCTGGTCTATTACCCTGGCTAGGGCCCTATTTAATCACGATCTATCTTTATGCACTTGAGAGATATGTGTAGCATAGCTTTCATCTGTCCCTGATTTTGGCTCAAAATGTTGCTCTGCCTCTCCCAAAGACTGTCGATATTTGGACAAAAGGTGGTGGATTACGCTAAATAAATAATGCCATTAATTATAGTTGCAGATTTTTTTCCTTCAGGAAATGTATGCTAATTCACATTCTTATAGTGTCAACTTTTTAAGTTAACAGTAGTAATATTTTAAAAAGTCTCCCTGATTCTGAGCAACCAAGTGCTCCAGATTGTGCAGAATGCTCTGCATTTGCGGTTGATTTAGCCTACTGTTCTGCTGTGTAGCATTGAACAGTGGTGGATCTGCTTTGCGATATTTGACTGGCTTGTATACTGCAGTTATAGCCAATTGGCATTGCAGTATACGAGCCAGTCTTACTTTTCAAGAAAATGGCGATGGTTAAAAAAAAAAAAAAAGGAAAACAGAAAAAGAAATGGCACCTCACTATACTTGTGTACTGCACTGCTAAATGGAACCAAGTCAAAGCAGCTATGGACTTGTGTACTGGTCATACAAAAGGTTCTGTACTGCTAAAGGGAACAAAGTCAGAGCAGTCATGGACCTGTGTACTTGGCACACAGACTCAGGAGGTTCTGTACTACTAGGTTTCCCTAGTCTTTGTCAAGTGTAAAGAGAATAAGATTTCAAATTGTTGAATTCATTTCTGGACTTTGAACTACCTGATTTTTATTACTCATCGGAAATCACTGCTGGTGCAGTTTCTATTTATTTGCCAGCAGTAATTTCTATTTTGTAGGCTCGTTTTCTTTTCTGTACAGTATTGTGACCATGGAGTTTGCATATTTAAGTAAGGGGGGTAGAAGGGGTTCAGAGAGAAACCTATTTCTCCTAACAAAAAAAAATCCTTTTGTTGTAGTTTCCACCAAAGTATTGACTGTTGTGCTGTCTCTGGTTGAAACTACATGGGAATGTTATCTGATTGAAACACATGGGCTAGTACTGCTTATGGGACTTGAGAGTGGCAGATCCACAAAGTTATTCACTGCTGCTCAGCACTGACTGGGGTAGTCACTAAGTGAGGGTACTGAGCAAACAAAACTACAAAGATTTGCACCAGTGTTCAGAATTGAATGAGCCAGTCACTGGGTGTGAGTAACAGGCACACAATGTTTATACATCTCTGTAGTAAAGTTCCCTCATACATTAAACAGAGTGACTTTCTCATATCCTTCAAGACTAACCTTCACAACTGGATGAGCATCTGAAAATTCAATTTTGGCGTGACTTGCTGTGCCATCATAGGTAGGTACTAGACTAGCGGCCCAAGGGCCTACGTAAGCCTAGCCAACAAGGTTCCCTGGCTTACGCCACCCAAGAAAGTTATTTTCCTGTGCCACTGTCGAGCAGAGACACAGAAGTGATCCCCGGGGTGTATTTCCTATTTCCCATCCACTCATCAAGATTTTTCTTGAAGAGTGCTACTAAAGAACTTTGCTTGACATAGATGGGTAGCCTGTTCCAGAGTATGGAAAGTCTCGGGGACAGGAATCTATCCCTCCAGCATGTCCTGTTTATTGTGGTGACAAGGTTTAGGTCCCTAGAGCGTGTAGCTCGGAGGGATTGGGTTTTCTTTAGGTGTAGCATGTCCAACAGCTCTGGGTTTGACATAGCTTTATATGTTAGGCAGAGATCACCTCGGAGTACGCGATATGCTACAGAGTAAAGCTGGAGTTTTTTGAGGAGGTCAGTGTCGGGCAATTGTTTGAGGCCAGTAATCCTCTTTGTGAGGTACTTCTGTGGCCTTTCCAGCTGCTGCAGATGTCTTGTGAGGTACATTCCAAAAGGGGCATTGTACTCTATAATGGGTCTAATGTGTGTCGAGTAGAGGGGAACAATGACCTTTTTTTCCTGGATGAGAACCCTTTTATGATGAGGTGAAGCAAGAGTTGCATCATGAAGTGCAAATGGTCTCATGGCTTGCTTACCTTGTAATTCCTATGATGCTTAAAACGTCCCCACTCTGGGCCAGCAATCAAGGAGCGTGAATTCTCACCACTGGCACTGGAGAGGGACGTTCACTTGGAACAAAAATAGATACATCCAGTCTTTCCAGATGCAGCTCTCTGCATCAAGCTCAATTTCCATTAAGACCACACAGGGAACACACTTAGCACGGGGTCTGGGTTTCTCTCTCTGTCTCTCCTCAGGTCTCCAATAAGGCTTCCCACTGGCACAGCTGGAGGGTTAAGTCCTCAGCTGAGTGTCCCTGATTATTTCTGGATTTGTCCCTGACTCATTGAGAGCCAAGTTTGTTACTTTTGGAGAAAAGGTGGTGCATTACATTTAATAAATAATGATGACTTGTATACTTTTTTAATTTCAGAAAGTTTGTATTAATTCACATTCTCTTATACTAGCAATGTTCAAGCAATATTTTAAAAGTGTCCCTGACTAATTCTTTATTTGTCCCCGATTCTTCTCTGATTTGTCCTTGACTGGTTTAGTTAACTGATTTAGTGGGGAGAAATGTAGAGGGGGTGGAAAAATAGGTGCTGAAGAGCATTTTATTTAATAGTTGCAGTTGAATACTGTTACATAACTATTTGCTGCTGAGTATATTGTATTTTATTAATGGTTTCTGCTGACTGTTTTATTTTACAAACGTATCTTATTGGATTTTAAAAATGTACAGTATTTATTAGCTTAATACTTATGGCCCACTTCAACCAGGTCCCAATGAAATGGTGCGCGTACGCAATGGGCGAATACGGTGTTCCACATATTGACTGCACAAATCGCTAGGGTTTGTGTTCCACCTTGGCCTCTTAAGAGGTTGAGACCTATGCCGCAGTTATTTGTGGCGGTTTCCTAATTCTGTAGGTCATTTGTTGGCAACTATGGTTAATAGAAGAGCATGTTATGCATCAGTATACATTTATGATCAACAAGAAGCATGAAACACTAATGACTGGCATTACTAAGCACCTGTATGCCCCAGTAATTTACCATAAAAGCGGTGGTGGTGCTGCGGTAGCATTGTCGCCTCACAGACGTTGCCCGTTCGATTCTCAGAGCGTCTTCTGTGTGGCGACCATAGCTCTCAACCTTCCATCTCCAAAATGAGGAACAGCAGCTCTCATAATGTGGAACAAATGGGCAAAATGTGGAACATATACTAATGGTTTACTAACAACTTCAACTAGGAAGGCCATAGGATGGTTAAAATATGCTGGTTTTACTTATAAAGAAGATGTTTTAATGAATTAATATGATTCATTTCTATTTACCTTGGATTTCACTTAAAAAATCCTGACACTGAATGCGTGACAGAATCTTTCAATGTGGAACATTGAGGAACTTCGAGGAACAAGTACTTTTTAAGACCACAAATGAGGTACACTTGAGAGGTGTGGGGGCGACATGCGTGAATGGGCGTTCCTTCGTTGAAGGTTGTGCGTTAGGCCCGGCAAGTCAGCACGTCAAAATCTACTGCCAATCATTAGCGGACCGGAGTTCCGCTGTGGCGACCCCTAACCGGGAAAAGCCGAAACAAACAAACAAATGGTGCAAAACAAAAAAAAAAAAAAAAAAAAAAAAAAAAAATCGGAGATGTCTGAATTCAAAGATGATTGAGAGGAATGCATTCAAACATCAGCTCAGACGCTTGTTTCAGCCTTTTTTTGTTAGCTGCTGTCAGGTATAAGTTGTGGTAGCAACACAATTGATTAAGATGAAATAGAAAAAGTTACCGTAAAGTGCCCACGACTAAACGATATTGTATCCTTCAGCAACGCGTCTATAAAAGCACAAACTGCAACAACGAAAAAATAATTATGTAGAACTGTGAAAGTAATTTCATTTCAAAGTGAAACACCCACAAATGCAGAAAAACACACCCCTAATTCTATAAAAATACAAGAATTTTTTAGCAATACAAAAAATGGAAACTATCAGATTTAATGTTCTGCGCACCGTGGCACGAGAAGAGATTTCGTTCAGATTTCGGAAGCTGTTTTGTTTTTCCCGCCAGAAGGTTATCGATTGGGGAGCGTTTACAGTACGTTAATAGAAACGAATGTGAGGGTAAATCTGCAGGCTGTTTTGAAAACGTACACAACTAATTCAGTTCCCTAACTTGTTACATACGTTTTATAGGGTGTTGGTAAGTTGCAAGACGACTTCTAAAAATGTTACGTAAACATTTCTGTAGTTTGTACAACAGGTGCCAGTGTTCAGAAACTGCATATTAATACAAATACCTTTTATCTACTTTTGTACGGTAACAATACAATAAAACTTGTCCTTGACTTTATTTTTAAGTGAAGAAGAGGAAGTGAATAGGTTATTGCATGACGGCCTTCTGTTGTGGTAATGTTGAATCTCGGCATACTACTTACTACCTCCCACTTTGCGAGGAAATCCCAAATGTCCTGAGATTTTAGGACAAAACTATTTCCTATATTTTATGTAATCGTTGCATAAAACAGTTATTCTGTATCTGAGACACCTAAATGTTATAAGAAACAGAATAAGCAACTAAAATGCTACAAGAATAAGCTTTTATTTAGGAAAAAAAGTGAAGTTTTGTCAGTTGTACTGGCCGTATGTATGTTTTGCCCTGCAAAATCTGATGTTTGTACCAAAAATGCCCCACTTTGGGCATTTGAAAAGGTGGCAACCCTACATACTACTAAAGCTGACCCAGTCAGTAGGTCCCTGGTACTTTCATAAACACAAGATAATTATAACACTGTTATAATCAAGATATTACATGTTTTGAGAGCTGTATACATGTAATTATGATGTTGAAAGAAGTAACCAGAATTATAATATGAACACATCAAAGTTGGTAGATCCACATTTTTATCATTTCCATCTTTAAGTATGTACATGTCTGTTTTTCTCAGGTTTGGCATTTTGCAAATGTGACTTCACTGCATGCCATGTGTTTATCGTAGAATGTTTTATGCACTCATTTCTTTCACATACTTTTTGACAGTTGTGCATAAAGTAAACATTTTTCCGTTTTATGCTATAACAATACCTATTATTTAAATATGTATGGAAAGGTGGGTTGGCTGGCATAACTTTCAACCTCTTAGAGCAAGAAATCTGGACAAAGCCATAAATAATGGGGGGACAAAGGCCCAAAAATAGAGACAATATTGCTGTTAGAAAGTAGAATAGCAGGTTTTGCATTAGCATGAATTTTATGAAGGATATGAAATCTGAAACAAAAAAGTCTGTCATTATTTTCTGACTTAAATCTTCAATGATTTGCGAGAAAACCACAATTTTATGAAAAAATAATCAAAAATATTAGGTGAAAATCTGTACAGTTGAGAAGTACAGTATGTGGGGCTGTTAATTGCTGGGCTAGTATTGCTTGGGCATTTTTCATAAAATTGTGGTTTTCTTGCAAATCATTGAAGATTTAAGTCAGAAAATAATGACAGACTTTTTTGTTACTAGGAGCCTTGAGAGTAACCACTTATCTAGCAATTTCTTCATCTTCAACTTCACTTAACTTAAATACTTAACTACCCAGTACTTGCACTTAGTATGAAATAAATTAAGACATTTAAATTACAACACCAAAATCAATAAAATACAGTTAATAAGCAACACAAAATAGAGTAGAGTTTTGGTGGAGTTGAAATGCTTTGATGGGAGTTTTTCACTAAATGCTATTTTTAAAGGCGTTGTTGAAACACACCAAGATGGAATGCTCTCTCAAGTCACCTAGGTAATAGATTCCAAAAGGTGTTTTATGCTGGACGTTTCTGATTGCACCCGGAGTACTACCTGCAGCCACAGGGTGAAAAGACAGCAGCAACCCAGGCAGCATAAAGCAGGAACTTCTTCCAGTTTGAGGGATTTAGATTGTAGGGACAGATATAAGACGCCAAGAATTTGAATAATGTTTAATATTGGATAGGATATTATTGACAACTAGGCAGCCATTATTCAATGTAGTCTAGATTTTTAGAATTTTTAAAGGAAGGTATAAAAGCAGACTATGATTAGGGGTTACCCAAGCTGACCATTTTGTTACAAGACCTAAACTGGGACACTTGAGGGCTGCCCTGGGAAGCCAGGTCTGCAATCCCATTCTCCCAGCCCCCATGGGAGTGGAGATAGGGCAGCCATGTTGTCTTGCACCGGGGCAGGCAGGTTGGCCTTCTGTCCTTCACCAGGCACTGTGGGGATGCCACTCTGTGAATATCACCACCCAGGAGGCAAGAGGCCACATGCCAGGAGGCATGAAGCGATGCACATTCGTCGGCGCCTCGCACCATGGGTGTGAGAGACTAAGGTGTGCCGCAAAAAGTGCAGAGATGGGGAGACCCAGGGCTATCTCCCCTGCGAGTTTGAAAGCCCTAGGTGCAAGGCAAAGTGGAGAGCCGGTATCACAGAAGTCTGAATGAGGGACTGTCTGAGGCTTCGTGGCCCAGCAGAGTTCCATGAGGCTGGGAAGATCCCCTGAGAGGTTCCAAGAGAACACATGACACTGCATGATTTGGCAGTAGTTAGGAGATATGGAACCCTGGAAAAGAGCTCGCTGTCCTGGGTAGAAGTGGAACCCCAGAGGGGTCAGTCCAGATGGAAGTCTGGAAGGGAGAGAGAGCTGGAAAGTGACTGGTACAGGACAGCTCTCACCTGGGTAAGGGGGTATGGATCATGCCCCCTCTGGAACGGAAGTCTGGAAGGGGGAGAGAGGCAGATAGTGGCAGGGCTGGGTGAGCTGCTGCCTGGGTGAGAGGGTTCAGTCAGAGCTCCAGACAATGGAAGTCCTTAAGGGAGCACTAGGGCAGACAGCAGCGGGGCCTGGAGAGCTCCTGCCAGGGCGAAGGCATCCATAACCGACAGCATCCTTGAAAAATCAAGTCCCAGGAGCTGCTCTGGATGGGAAAGCAGGGGGGGACTCTGAAGCCTTCATGAGAGCAGATCTGCCCCTCAGCGGCCAAAGGGAGTTCTGGAGGAGCGGACGAGATCAGAGGGAAGCTCCCCTGAGAGAGTCTGAGGGCATGAGCGATCTGGCACAATTTGGCAGCCTGCAGTAGACATGCAGGCAGCGGAGTCCCCCTGACTTGGGGGGGTGGGGCGGCTGGGTAAGGTCTCTTGGCCAGGTCAAAGGGGAGGACTGTAGGGTTTGGCCCTGACAGAAGTCAGTATGGGAGCACCAGGCAGATGGGTGTAGTGCTTGGAGAGCTCCTGCCTGGGTGAGTGGGGTCAAGCAGAACCCCCATGACAGAAGTCCTTGAGGGAGTAACTGACTGATGGCGGCAGGGCTTGGGAGGCTCCTGCCAGTGCAAAGGCATCTGACCTTTCCCCATACCCAATGGCATCTCCGAAAAATCACAAAGTCCCCAGAGCTGCTTAGGAGGGGAAAGCAGGGGGAATGGCCACCCTGGGAAGCCAAGTCACCATTCAGACTGAGCGGTCTAAACTGGGACATTTCTATGTCCTGCAGAAAGGCACCGGAAACCAGCTGGTCCACTCAACAGAAGTTTAATCTAAAATGCACACGAACACAGTGGTTTAAAAGCACAAAGCACATCAAGCACATAAATGTTGTAAAAACAGTTCCCCTTATGTTTTCGTTTTACAAACTTCATTAGATAGGCATGTACTGTCCCAAAGGCCATGTTAAATACAATTTCAAATGGAAATTAACCAATAAGAAGCATTGATCAATTAAACAACTAACAATGAAGGTGCAATTTAAATGAATTAAAATACAGAATGTATGAGATGAATGAAATAAAATCTGTAACATGAAATCAATCTTAAAACTTTTGTAATGTAAAATGCATCAAATAGGGTGTATTGTGTGAATTGTCCACATAAAATACTCATGTAGCATGCTACAGACCACCCTCTCAAACTCAGGAACCCCACACAGCCTTCCTGAAGACACTGGAGAATATGAATGTCTCTCCAAATACCATCATTTTGGGAGACTTCAACTACCCAAACATAGACTGGGAACATTACTCCAACACCCTAGCCCAAAGGTTCCTAGAATTCATAAACTCAAATGCAATGGAACAACTAGTCACCATTCCCACAAGAGGAGACAATATACTAGACCTGATCATCACAAATATGGGGACAAAATGCTCCACACCGGAAGTATATCCCTCTTTGGTAAGATCAGACCATAAATTAATCTCACTGGAAATCCACATCCCGCCCCCACCCCCTGCACAAAAGACCACAGTGAAGAACTTCTCAAAAGCCAACTTCACACTTCTTAAGACTGAAGTGGTATCCTTCAAGGCCCCTGGGCCAGTGGAAACCACAACCCACACTGCTCAATCCCTTGCAAATGCCTTCTACGGGCACCTTCAAGAATGCATGGATCATGCAATCCCAAATAAAACCAAGACCCATTCCCCCAAAGGCAGGCGCCCGGTCTGGTGGACCCCAGCCATAAACAAACTTTACAACAGGAGGAGGAAGCTACTACATGACAGAGCAAAATCCCTAAAAGGGAAGGCATCTCTGATCAGTACTAGCAAAAAACTACGATCACTCATAAAATCATCCAAGGCCAACTTTGAGAGAAAAAAAGGCAAAAGACACAAAAGACAATCACAAGGCCTTCTTTAGCTATGTTAGAAACCTGGGTGGAAACTCCCAGATATGCTCAGAGTTAGTCCAAAATGACACAAAATACACTGAACCCACTGACATTGCCAACATTCTGGCAGACAGGTTCAGTTGAAATTTCTCCTCCCCCCCCCCAAAAGGAGAAATAACTATCCCAGCAGAGTGTAGCCTCCCTAACATCTCAGATGCCCAGGTGAGAGCCGCCCTCTCTAAAGCTAAAAACACAGCATCAATGGGACTGGACGGTGTCCCGGGCTGTGTGCTACATGAACTCCAAGAGGAACTAAACCCACACATAAGGCTGCTGTTTAATCTTAGCCTTACTACAGGATACGTACCCAAAGAGTGGCGTACGGCAACAGTGGTCCCACTTCACAAAGGCGGTGCTTCTACGGACCCTGGAAATTACCGCCCCATAAGCTTGACGAGCCTGGTCTGCAAAGCTATGGAGAGGATCATTATGGAACTCATAAACAAAGACATTGGGGACCTACAGTCATTGGATCCTACCCAATTTGGCTTTGTCAAGGGCAGATCCTGCCTTTTGAACTTGGTTGACTTTTTTGAAACAGTCACTAAGGCCATTGATGAGGGTAAGGCAGTTCACACAGCCTACCTTGACCTTGCAAAAGCCTTTGACACAATACCCCACTCGGGCATCATAGACAAACTCACCAGCTTAAATGTAAACCCATATGTCACAAGATGGGTTGCAAACTGGCTCAAGGACAGAACCCACAGGGTCAGAGTTGCTGGAGCTATGTCAGACTCTAAGCCAGTCACAAGCGGTGTCCCACAGGGCTCAGTCCTGGGACCCCTCTTATTCAGCATTTATTTTTCTGAGGTACAGGCAAACATAGGAGGATTGTGGCTGACAAAGTTCGCAGATGACTGCAAACTGGGTGCCATAATTGATACTTCAGCGGACACAGACATCCTTCAGAGAGGCCTCATAGAAACGGATAATTGGTGCCAGAGCCATGGCCTTAAGCTGAACGCCAAAAAATGTATAGTCATACCCTTTGGGAAAAACAAGGTACCCACAAATTACCACATAGGTGGTAATCCATTAAGTACGGAAGAGGTAATCAGGGACCCAGGTTGACAGTAACCTCTCATTTGACACTCACATTGCCAAAGTGGTTAGGAAGACCTTCTATATTGCCCACCTTATCATGAAGGGTTTCACATCTAGATCAAGAGAGGTCATTGTGCCCCTGTACTCTTCTCTTATCAGGCCAATGATTGAGTACAATGCCCCATCTGGGATGTATCTTACCCGACACCTGCAGCAGTTGGAAAGACCCCAAAAGTTCCTCACCAAGAGGATAAAGGGTCTTAAACATATGTCATATGCTGCCCGACTGAAAAAACTCCAGCTCTATTCAGTCGCATACCGCCTACTCAGAGGTGATCTGTGTCTGACGTACAAGGCCATGTCCAATCCGGAATTAATGGACATGCTCCACCTCAGAAAATCCAAATCCATCAGAGCCACGAGAGCAAGAGACTTAAACCTCAACACAGAAATAAATAGGACGTGCTGGAGGGACAGATTCATAACCCAGAGGCTCCCTACACTCTGGAACAGAATCCCAGTCCATGTTAGGCAGAGCCCCTCACTGACTCTATTCAAGAGAAATCTTGACGAGTGGATGGGAGATCGTAGGTTTACCCCGGGGGTCATCTCTGTGTCACTACTAGACAGAGGCATAGTAAACTAAACCCCTAAAAGGGCATAGTATTCTCATCCTAAGGAGTGGTGAAAGCCACACACACTCTGGCTAGGCTTATAAATGCCCTAGGGCAGATAGCCTAGTACGAACCTATGAACCTATGTTATAAAACAATAAATATTTTATAAAAAAAATTTATAAAAAACATAAAACCATGTAAAAAAATGGTAAAATAAGGTAGCATGAAATAACACCATCTAGTGGAAGAAGCAAGAATGATTACATACATAAATAAACTATATAAAATATATAAATATTTATATAAATGTTGTTCTATAATTAATTTAATGTAATAATTGTCATTATACTGTTGTGGTTTATAATTTAGCAGGCCTGAGTTTCAGAACTGGCTTTAAAAGTACCATGTAATTTAACCCTGGATGGTTACTGGCATCCAACACCAATTGCCAGTATAACTCCCTATATTCAAGCCGGGTCTCCCAGGGTCCTCCCCTGGGGTCAGTGGTTACAACTTCTATCACAAAGAATTTAAACTCAGCATTTGCACATACTTGTGAGTGTTTGAACAGGGCATTGTTATCATTTTTTCTTTCTTATATCTTACCCATGCTCATATATTCTTTGTTTTAACTTTCTCTCTGTCTTACCCACATAAAAAGAATCACATAACCCGCACAGGGCAATATAAACAACACCTGTGGTGCTGCAATTTGCAAACCCTTTAGTCACAATATGTTTGTTTCTACATTTTAAAAACAGGACCTCTCCGTTCCAGATCTTACAACACTGAGAGCAGTTTCCACACTTGTGTGTTCCTTTCTTGCCACTCAAACAAGTGCCATAGGTTTGGTTGTGTGAACCTCCTTCTAGTATATTTTTGATGTTATGGCCTTTTTTGTATACATGCTTAAGTGGTTTCTCAAATATGGAGTTTAAATTTGATAACCTGGCAAACCTGTTCACTTCATTATTTATTACCCTTTTCACTAAATTAGTTTCACCACTATAAGTAATGACTAGGGCAGATGGAAATTTACCCCGGTCATCATCACCATCATCATTAAATGTGGCCATATCCAAAGAAGGCAGAGTTTTACCCAAGATGGGAGCAAATCTATGAGCCCTGGCCTCTATGACTTCTGTGTAAACTTCAGATAACAAATGAGCAGGATAACCTCTAGCCTTAAACATTTCCATAATGTATTTACACTCGTTCTGAAAATCCTGATCATCAGAGGTCATTCTACTAGCCCTCACCAATTGACCTTTTATTACCCCTCTTTTCTGATGTGGGGGGCAGAGCCCCCCACATACTTTATACATTTTAAACCATACACATGGATATTTATAACTGCAATGAATAACTCTTTGCAGAAAACAATATTTACCTAAACTATGTGGGGGGGCTGTGCCCCCCCACACTCACCCTAACAATATATACTAACTCCAGGATCGCAATTCAGTGGGGAAAAAGGCATATACCTTTTACTTTACTGTGTCAGTGTTATGAGTTTCAGTCAAATGAGTTTTCAGTCTTTTGAACTTTCTGTGTTTTGGTCTCAGTCAAATGAAATTTAGGTCATATGAAGTAGACCCATATATATATATAATGTGTGTGTGTGTGTGTGTATATATATATATATATATATGTATGTATATAGATGGGTCTACTTTGATTCACTGAAAACTCATTTCACCGAATTTCAGTTCACCCTCAAAAAAATCGCTGAAAGCTCAAATCACTGAAAACTCATTTCACTGAATCACATTTCACTGAATGTAAGTACTGTTGGGCCAGTTAAACTTATGTGCCCTTTTCTCCACTGTAGTGTGATCCTGGAGTTAGTATATATAGATAGGGGGGTGTGGGGGGCACAATTTAGGGGGCAAAGTTGTTAACTTCTCTTGGACTGGGTGGTGACTGGTAAAACGCTACTTTATCCCCCCCCCCCCCCCGTGAAGGCTGCCAGCCCAGCTAGCTGGAATTTTGTAAATAATTCTATGTCATTTAGGAATAGTAATATGATTTGTATGCTTGTCTTACAAATGTAAGAAAGCTATATGTTATGTGTGTATTAAACTACTGGTGCAGAAGAGTGTGTTGAACTGTGTGTTATGTACTGAGTTTCAAAAATATAACCACAATGCACCCTACTGGAAAAGAGCAAAACTCTAAGAAAATGAGTTGAATTGTTTACAGTGGTGTTTATCTCATCTTGGAGACAAAATGCTTGCAGCTAGAAATTCTTTCTGTTGTCTGGAAACAGAAATAATTACAGGTTTCCAAGGTAAAAGTCTTTAACAGTTTTACGACTTCCAGTTCTAGACAAAACTTCTGAGAGATAAGTATTTTTAGCACAGAGGTGTTATATTTTAAGTTCCTGTTAGCCTGGGAACTAAAGACAGAGGTGACAAGAATAATGTAATCTGAGATAACCCAGCAGAAATCTCCTCAGTGAGGCTCGGGCTGACACCTCAGTGGAAGGGGTAGCAATGTCCCAGCAGCTATCTCCTGCCCAGGTTTGAGAAGTCCGAGCAGTGTTACAGGAGTTTGGGGACATGTTCACTGGGAAACCAAGGTGCACCCACCTGGTGCAACACCATGTAGATACAGCACCCCAAAGGCCTATTAAGCAGGCCCCTTATAGGGTGCCTGAGAGAGTCAAACAGACTCTGAGGGAGGAGATACAGGAAATGTTGGAACTAGGGGTAATTTAGGAGTCCAGCAGTCCCTGGGCCTTCCCAGTGGTTCTGGTACCAAAGAAGGATGGCATCACCAGGTTCTGTGTGGACTACAGGAAATTTAATAGTCACACAGAGTCGGGTGCTTACCCCATGCCTGGGACAGATGAAGCCCTAGAGCAGCTGGGTGGGGTAAGTATCTTACCACCATTGATCTTACCAAGGGTTAGTGGCAGGTGCCCTTGACTCCCAGTGCTAGAGAGAGATCAGCCTTTGTGACTCCTTTTCGCTTGTATAAGTTCACTAATATGCCCTTTGGGATGAAAAATGCCCCAGCGACTTTTCAGAGACTGGAAGATCATATCCTAGCAGGAGTAGAACATTTTGCGCTTGCTTACCTAAATGATATTAACATCTACAACCATTCTTGGCAAGAGCACCTTCAGCATGTCAGGGAGGTGCTGGGCAGACTACAGAGGGCTAGGTTAACCATTAAGCTCAGCAAATGTCAGGTGGGTATGGCAGAGGTCTTCTACCTGGGACATAGAGTGATGAGTGGTAAGATCAGGCCAGAACTGGTCAAAGTGAAAGCCATTCAGGCATGGTTTGCATCTGTTACCAAAAAGCAGGTGAGGGCATTTTTAGGGACAGCAGGGTACTACAGAAAGTTTGCCCCTAATTATAGTACCATAGCTGCTCCCCTCACAGACCTGACAAGGAAAAACAGGCCAGATAAGGTAGTGTGGACCCCAGCATGTGAGCAGGCATTCCAGAAGCTTAAAGAGTTTTTGGGAGGACCCCCTGTGTTAGCAAGTCCAGATTACAGCAAAAAAATTGTTGTGCAGGTGGATGCTTCGAACCATAGGGTGGGGGCTGTACTTAGCCAGATTTCTTCAGAGGGTAAGAGCACCCAGTGGTTTATCTCAGTCGTAGGCTCCAACCCAGTGAGGAGTGGTATGCAGCTGTAGAAAAGGAATGTCTAGCCATAGTGTGGGCACTGCAGAAACTCCAGCCTTATCTGTATGGAACAAAATTCACTGTAGTTACAGACCACTATCCCCTAACATGGCTACATCGAGCAAGCCAGCAAAATGCCAAGTTACTAAGGTGGAGTCTAGGGTTTCAAGCATATGATATGACAGTGCAGCACCACAGTGGGGTTAGCAATGCCAATGCAGATGGGCTCTCAAGACAGGGAATGGGGTAAGGTATTCCCAGATAGGCTCAACCCTCTAAAGCAATGTTTCTCAAGGGTCACTTGAAAAACTAGCTTGAGTTTTCGGGGGGGTTGTGAAGGCTGCCAGCCCAGCTAGCTGGAATTTTATAATTAATTCTATGTCATTTGGAAGTAGTAATATGATTTACATGCTTGTCTTACAAATGTAAGAAAACTATATGTTATGTGTATATTAAACTACTGATGCTGAAGTGTATGTTGAACTGTATGTTCTGTACTAGCTTCAAAAATGTAACCACAGTGCACCCTACTGGAAAAGAGCAAAACTCTAAGAAAATGAGTTGAATTGTTTACAGTGGTGTTTATCTCATCTTGGAGACAAAATGTTTGCAGCTAGAAATTCTTTCTGTTGTCTGGAAACAGAAATAATTACAGGTTTCCAAGGTAAAAGTGTTTAACAGTTTTACGACTTCCAGTTCTAGACAAAATTTCTGAGAGATAAGTATTTTTTAATACAGAGGTGTTATATTTTAAGTTCCTGTTAGCCTGGGAACTAAAGGCAGAGGTGACAAGAATAATGTAATCTGAGATAACCCCAGCAGAAATGTTTGATAGTAAATTAAGAACTATCTCAGAGAGTGAGTCTGTGCATTTTGTATTTCTCTTTGGACCTGAAAACATCCATTCAGCACTTGGCATTTGCCTGGCTCTGTAAGTAAGATTTAGGTATAGTATTTCTCTTAGAGATAGATAGGAATATAGTATATAATATAGAGTGGGAGGGTGGCCTAATGGTTAAGGTGTTTGCCTTACAAACACAAAGTGCAGGGTTTGAGTCTCACAAGGGATAATTGGCTAGGATTAAAATGGCTCACAAGGGCAGTTAGCTTATTACCAATCTATGAACCTATAAGATCAGTCTAGATGTTTTCTGTGTTTATGTGAGAATGTCCTGCAATGTTGTTTTAAAATAATTCCTGTGATTCTGAACTCTGTCACTGTGTTGAGTTATTGAGTATTGTCTTGTGCCTTTATTATTAAAAATGTGTAAACCTTTTAATTGTGGTGGTTTGTTTAGAGATATTTAAGCTATTAGTGTACTTGCATGTTTTTGGTGACACTATATAGGCCACTCGTAAATAGCCTTAAAAGTCTTGGACACGCCAATTGGATATCAGTAACATTACACAGTAGAATTGGTCACCCTTTGGGAAGGGCCTTATAGCAGCTGATAAGTAGTGGTTGGTGGCAGCTGGTACTACTGTATAGTCTGGGCAGAAGGGGACATAGCTAGTGAACCTATGCCAGCCTTTCCCAGGAGTGTCTGTGTGTTTGTATATAAATCAAAAAGTGTGTGTGTTTGTGTGTTTGTTTGTTTGTGTGTTTGTGTGTGTGTGTGTGTATATATATAAATCAAAAAGTGTGTGTGTTTGTGTGTGTGTGTGTGTGAGCTACTTGGGCAGGGACAGGAAGCACTCGTTGGACAGAGAGGGTGCTGGAGGTTTTGGCTTGACCACGCGGCTGAGATCTTAACCCTATAGCTGTGCCAGTGGGGAGTCTTATTGGGGATCTGGAGAGAGAGGGAAAAAACAGCCTCAGACTGACTATGATCTCTGTGCGCTCTTAAGGGAAATTGTACTTTACTGTGTGTGTACTTGTCATCCTCCCAATGTGCACGTCCCTCACTGGTGTTAGTGGTGAGGATTGAGGCTCCTTGATTACTGGGCCAGTGCAGGGGCGTCACACCTCCCAACAACAGACTTAGGTCCGGGGTATGCTTTGTTTTCTAAGTATTGTTTTTTATCCCTTACAAGTTTCTTTTGTTTTCTGTAAAAAATATTACAGCACTTCTTGTCAGTTTTCACCATTATCCTTTCACATAAATCCTGATATTCAGGAAATAACAAGTCTTTCACAATATCCTGGTTCAACCTGTCAAGTTCTAAACCTAACTCTTTCAACAAAATCTCATAATGTTTCAGCATTTTAGTTAATAATCCAAAACCACACTTTTCAAAAAAAAGTGTTAAATTCCTTGGTTACTACTTCATTGTAGTCTACACTGAAAGGATATTTATACATATGTAGCCCCTTAGGGACTATCTTAAGTTTTAAATACTCTTTTAAAACTTGTAAATTTGAACACACTTAAATAATTTCTCTTCTAATGAAAAAAATCATCTCCTTAAAGTATGAGATTCACTGACACTTAACAATTCATTCAGTTTATAAACACAGTGTTTAACATTAGAAAAATTAAAAGACATGTCCATTAAGTCCTTAAATTGCCTTCTATTAACCATGTAGTCATTTCCCATTTGTATCTCTGTCGAACAAACAGTCATAGCATAGGTTTTTGGGAAAGTGTTTCAGTTCTTTTTAAATTTGAACTAGTCAGTTTGTTGGTAGCTCCATTTTGACTAACACAGCCTTTAAAAACATTGTTGGTGGACTCTGGGTTTATTCTAGTAACTTGCACACTCTTGATGCCATTGTATTGCGAGGAGAAGAAGTGCTGATGTCACTTCCTATCAACACTGGGGATGGTACCGATCCACCCACTTTATCACCAATTCCTCGCTCTTCTTTTTGACTTAGAAACTCAATTAGGTGAGTTAATTCACCTTTAAGTGTAGATACATCTTCTTTAAGTTGGTTAAATTCACTCTGCGAACAAAAAACACTACCACCAACATCTAAGACTGTGAGTCTTTTCTGGGCCATTACTACAAGCCGATCCTGAGATGTAGGCACTTCCATATTAATCAGAGCTGTTCTGCTTGGCAGGACACTCGTAAAATATACCCAGAAAAACACAAATAAAACGAAAAACTATTTCAACTAAGAGAATTAAAAAAAAACAATCCAACCACTGCAGTAAGGTGCCGAAAATTTATTAAAAAGAGTTAAAATCACACAATGATGAGCGCTTTCGTCTCAAACCCAAGACTTTTTCAGATAAACTATATTAACACATCCCATTATTTTATACCCTTATTTAATTAGCTGTTGGTCAATGCTCACATGAAGCTTTTAATTATACATTATGTTGACCCTTAAATTCAAGTAGACATTTTTAGAAAATATCAGTAAAACGTTGTCCCGTTCGATTCTCAGAGCGTCTTCAGTGTGGCGACATGCGTGAATGGGCATTCCTTCGTTGAAGGTTCTGCGTCAGGCCCGGCAAGTCGGCACGTAAAAATCTACTGCCAATCATTAGCGGACTGGAGTTACGCTGTGGCAGCCCCTAACCAGGAAAAGCCGAAAGACACAACAACATCAGGTAACCTGTTTAAAATAATTATACAAAAGCAGCCTTTTCTCTTAAAATAGGATGTTAAGTTGTCAATCTCGCCTTCATTCTTGCTGGATGGGTTCAGAGCCGATCCTCGGCTCCGACTCGGCACTTGCTAAGCTCGAGAGCTAATTTTACCAGCTCGAGGCAACCCTATATCCCATGATGCAAGGCGGAGATTACCCAGATCTCGTTTGCCGCTTCGCTAATGAGGTGCCTTCTTTTACCAGCTCTTGGTAAGTGAACTTTTTAGAGACTTTTCGTCTACCCCCCTTTAACTTTATATATATATATATATATATATATATATATATATATATATATATATATATATATATATATTGTATTTTTGTTAATTATCGACTCACTTTAGCCCTATTCCCATCAGTGTTCCCTTCTTTTTGAGTAAATATTCCCTTGTCCCTAGTCAGGCCTTAGGCCTTCCCCTCCCTAAATTTTTTCCTGTCAGGGATTGTTTGTGTGTGACTGTGTGTTTTCCCTGGTTAATTTAATTAAATTTGTTGGACTGAGTGTTTTTGTGTGTGATTGTGTTACTGGTGTTCATCGACACAGTTATGACGAAGGACACTAAGGTCTCAGGCTTCAAGAAGTGTGACTCGTGCTGTCAGAAGATGTCTCTGACAGACGGTCACACTTCTTGTGTTTATTGCCTGGGACCTTCGCACCTGCAGGACTCTTGTGCTATCTGTTATGCTTTCAGCCCAAGAGTCCTGCAGGAACGAAAAAATAAGCTCATATTAAGGGGCTTATTAAAGCTCGAGAGCTCCCCGACTAAGTCGGTGCCGGGGAAGCCCTCGAAACCTGTTAAGCCTTCGGCTCAAGCTTCCAAGCCGTCGGCTTCAGGTCCTTCCTCACCAGGCTCGAGATCGGCTCCGGCCGGAGCCGATCTTTCCATACCAGTCTCAGTATCGGCTCCATCTGGCGCCGATACTAACAAATCCAGACACTCAGTGTCGGCTCCGGCTGGAGCCGACGTATCTTCGGCTCCGATGGCTCCATTGATCTCAAAAAAGAGATCTCGATCCCCTTCAGTGGAATCTATACATTCGGCTCTGAGATCACCCTTGCTCTCGGAGCGGAGCCATCAGAGCCGATCTTCTCGGTCATCCAGGCTATCTGATCACGACCTTGAGAGAGTGGTGAGTAGACTATTAAAGTCTCAGGCATTGGCCCAAATACTCCATAGCCCATCTCAACAGACGGTAGCTATATCACATCCACCAAACATTCCTCCTCCGACTCTCTTACAGAGCTCGGAGCCGGAGCTCCTCGGAACCGGTACCGTTGTGACTTCGGCTCCGTCGTCCTCGGCTCCGATTTCCTCCTTGAGACCTTCATTGGAGGGATCCGGGCGTCTAGTCTCTCTCGTCGGCTCTGAGGGGGCGAGTGGCATCGGACCCTTGTCCGACCCCGTTCTCCCTCTCGGAGCTTCGACGTTGGTGAGCTCGGCCCCGACATCTGCCTCGGAGCCTTCCCTCTCAGTGAGGCCTGGGGTTCCTATCTCTTCGGAGCGGGAACTCTCTGGTCTCTCTGACGGGGGAGCCTTCGAGGTGATGAGGAGTGTACTAGCCCCTGGGCTTAGTCAACGGACAGTTCCATCAGCTCCTCCCACTACAGTGCCTGCTGACGTCTCTTCCCACTCTCTTGCTCCCGGACCCAGAGATCCAACGCCTCAGGTTTCCCCATTGGGAATATCTTCCTCTTCCAAGGCTTCTCTTGATCCGTCAGGAGAACCCCCGCGTAAGAGGACATGTAAGAGGAAACATTTAGACTCCCCTGAGTCTACTACATCAGATACTGACTTGGATGAGTCGGAAGGATCCCCAAGGTCCTCCTCTGAGGATGTCTCATTTTCAGACATCCTTGAAATCCTTAAACAGAGGTGGAACTGGCCCTCCCTTAATCCCTCCGAGGACAAGTCAGTATACCTGGAGGCGTTCGGATCTCGACCCTCCACCTCCTGGGTGTCTCCGCCTTTTGACCCTCTCATGGAGGTAGTGGCTCGGAAGGTGTGGATGGCTCCAGATTCGGTGGAACCTATCCCTAGGAGACCTTCAAAATTTATTACTGCCCCACAAGATAGACAATATTTGACAAAAGGTGTCCCAGTTGATGCCATGGTGGTGGCTGCTGCCACCAAGAAGGAATTAGCTGATCCTTCAGTACCTGTCCATCCTCCTAATAAAGATTCTAGGACTATGGACAGGTACGGTAAGCGGATTTTTTCTTCAGCGACTTTTGCCATGAGATCGCTGAACTACTTATGCCACTTCACCCGCCTTCAAAGAGATGTTCTTAAAGAGTTGGGAGAAGTTTTACAGGATCCGTCAGCTGCTGGGTCTCAGGATAAGATTAGCTCACAGCTAGGAATCCTTAACTCCATTGCTAACTCCTCCATGTGGCTCATTTCTTATGCAGCCGATGGAGCGAGTAGGGCCGCAGGCACAGGAGTGGCTTTAAGGCGTCAGTCCTGGATGCGGCTTTGTAATTTTGCAGACCCCTTCAAGGCGTCTTTCACAAACTCCCCCTTTGATGGCTCGACCTTGTTCGGTCCTCAAGTGAAAGACACTTTGACTAGATGCGAACAAGATGGCAAGACTCTTTCTGCCGTAGGAGTCCGTTTCCCCACCCCTTCTAGACCTTACCCCAAAGGACAGAAGGGAGGGGAAAATGTGGTTCCACAAATCTCAAGGAGTCACGCCTGACGCACAAAGTCAGTTTACCCCCAGAGGCAGAGGGGGTAACAATAATAGACGCCGCCCTAGGGGCATAGGTGGTCCGCAGAATCAGGGTAGCAGAGAGCCTCTTTCTGACAAACCCTTCCAGCATCCCAGAGATGTTGCCCGATTGTCTGCCTTCGGAGGCAGTCGGGGGAAAACTATCGCTGTACCCAATAGCCTGGCTTTCCCTTTCTCAAGACAAATGGGTACAGTCAATTAAATCCGAGGGTTACAAAAGTCCCTTTATTCAAACCCCAATTCAACAAAAGGGAACCCTTCCAGACGTTCCACCCGGTCTAAGGGAATTAGCAGTACTAGAAATATCAAAACTGCTAGTAAAAAGAGCCATCCAGCCAGTCCCAGCGGACCAAATAGGATCCGGAATCTACTCAAGGTTCTTTTTAGTTCCAAAAAAGAATGGAGACTGGAGACCAATATTAGATCTCAGCAAACTCAACAAGTTTGTAAAGAAATCAAGATTCCGGATGGTCACGCTTCAGTCCATTCTGCCCTTTCTGGGCAAGGACAATTGGATGTGCTCGATAGATCTTCAGGATGCGTACACATAAAAATTCACAGACGCTCCAGAAGATTTCTCCGCTTCCGGCTGGGGACCAGTCACTTCCAATTCAGAGCCCTGCCCTTTGGACTCACTAGAGCCCCCAGAGTGTTCACCAAATGCATGGCAGTGGTTACGGCTCACCTGAGACATCAAGGATTCCAGGTGTTTCCATATCTAGACGACTGGCTCCTCACTGCTACCACCAGGCATCAGTTTCTCCAAGCCAGAAATTACACCATTCACACTTGCAGAGGGCTAGGAATTTCTATAAATTTCGAAAAATCTGCCTTGTCGCCTTGTCAATATATTATTTTTATAGGCGCAAGATTGGACACCGTACAACTTTCAGCAAGGTTGACAGACCAAAGGATCTTGGACATTCAAAGACACGTCCAAGTGATTCTATTTAGCAACAAAATTCAGGCCAGATTTGCTCTGAAAGTACTGAGTCTTATGGCGGCTGCCATAACACTTCTTCCCCTCGCCCGCTTTTACATGCGGCTTCTACAATGGATGCTATTCACCCAATGGTCCTTTCAACAACTTCCCATGCGTCACGAGATCATAGTAACTCCAACTTGCAAAAGACATCTGACTTGGTGGATATCATCCCCTCAAATCCATCAAGGCAGACCATTTGTTCCTCTTGCCACGGTTACATCGGACGCCTCCCTGATCGGTTGGGGGGGGGGCATTATCAGGGCAGAATGGTCCATGGCACTTGGCAACCTTTCGAGTACCATCTGCACATAAATGTTCTGGAGATGAGAGCAGTGCTTTTAACGTTGCAAGCCCTCAGCGACTCTCTTCCCCTGGGAACTATTGCAGTCCAAACGGACAATATGTCCGTAGTGTGGTATATAAACAAACAGGGTGGAACCAAGTCCTATCCACTGTGTCGAGAGGCTCTCAGACTTTGGCAATGGGCAATCTCCTCTCACCGGTTTCTGATAGCAACACACATCCCCGGGAAATCCAACATCATAGCGGACAGATTGAGCAGAGCTATTCTCATGCCTCACGAGTGGTCTCTCAAACAGTCAGTGATGGAAGAGATTTTTCAGAAGTGGGGCCTTCCTTGCTGCGACCTTTTCGCTACACCTCAAAACAGCAAATGCCCAGACTTCTTCTCTCTCTTCCCCCTTCCAGGCCATCCCCCCAGAGACGCTCTAACCCAAGATTTGCCCTGGGGACTTCTTTATGCCTTTCCACCTTTTCCGCTGATACCTCAGCTAATTCAGAAAGCAACCGCTTTGAGAGCCAAGTTGATTCTCATTGCCCCTTATTGGCCTCGACAGATATGGTTTCCGTTCCTACATCATTACCTCTTGGTACAGCCATGGCATCTGGACCCGGTTCCAGATCTTCTGACCCACAAGTCGGGTCAACTGCACCAATCCATACCTTCTCTCAACCTCACTGCTTGGTTGCTCCACTTCCATCCTTAGCCAGGCTTCCTATGATTTCTAATCCTGTACGGGATATCATAGTAGCTTCCCTAAAATCTTCTACCAGAAAGATTTACACTAGTAAATGGCGACGTTTCTCTTTCTGGGCAAAAGCTAGGAACATAGACCCCTATACTGCTCCAATTCATTCGGTATTGGACTTCCTAGCTGACATTTTTCATTCAGGATCCTCTTCTTCCACAGTGAAAGTTCAACTGGCAGCCATTTCAAATTTTCATATAGGCTTTTTGGACCACAACATTATGTCACATAAACTTTGCAAGGCACTCCTTCGAGGTATCCTTTTATTGAAACCTCCGATTAGAGACCCCCCACCACAGTGGGATCTAAATTTAATTTTAACATCCTTGATTCTTCCCCCGTTCGAACCTGCAGCTGCCTGTTCTTTGAAATTGCTTTCTTGGAAGACACTTTTTCTAGTTGCCATTACATCTGCCAGAAGAGTATCTGAGCTTCATGCTCTCTGTGTTCGCCCTCCCTATCTAATATTCCACAAAGACAGGGTATCCCTAAGAACTAATCCGTCTTTCTTACCAAAGGTGGCATCACAAACTAACCTAAATCAATCCATTGATCTTCCAGTATTTTTTTCGAACTATTCTGATAGACCTGAACAAAAGTTACATTATCTCGATGTTCACCGCCAGCTCAGATATTATCTGGATAAGACAAAAATTTTTAGAAAATCTGATCAACTATTTCTATCCTATGCAGAGAACAGGAAAGGCCTTCCAGTTTCTAAGGTAACTTTATCTAGGTGGCTGTCTTCTGTGATCACTTACATTTATCAGCTCAGAGGCAAAGAGTTGGTTTCTAACCCAAAGGCCCATTCTACCAGAGCTCTAGCTACATCTACAGCTTTTCAAGCTAGACTTCCAATAGACACTATTTGTGCAGCAGCCACATGGGCCTCTCCTCATACCTTTGTTTCACATTACAAATTAGATTTGGTCTCCAGAGACAGAGCAAATTTTGGTTCCACCATTCTCAAGAGTCTGTTCCATTGAGCCACCCAGGATAGAGGTGCTAGGGACGCGGTCCCATCCAGCAAGAATGAAGGCGAGATTGACAACTTAACATTTAGAAGTTGTGTACCTACCATAACGTTCCATGTTAGTTGTCTTCTCTCGCCTTCTTTCTTAAGGCCCCCCTCCATCCCCCTAGCCTGGTCAGACCGGGAAGATTATACATCTTCTATTAAGAGGTTATTACCTTTTTTCTAGCTGTTCAACTCCTAGTGTCACTAGATTATGTTGATCCTTTCTAGAGGGTTATGATGTTATTTAGTATCTTTATTTTCTTCCTCCTCTTAAGTTGGAAGAAAATACTGCTATTTCTTTAGCTACCAAACTAGATCTGAGTAATCTCCGCCATGCATCATGGGATATAGGGTTGCCTCGAGCTGGTAAAATTAGCTCTCGAGCTTAGCAAGTGCCGAGTCGGAGCCGAGGATCGGCTCCGAACCCATCCAGCAAGAAAGAAGGAGAGAGAAGACAACTAACATGGAACATTATGGTAGGTACATAACTTCTAATTTTACTGACACATACTCATCCAGACTAGGAATAGAAGTAGAGTTTAATCTAAGTTGCCATTTTAATTCCTTTTTTATCAATGTTAACTTCCAGTCACCAGTGCAGAAAAGTGGGCAAATATTGCCAAGTCAAGATGTGCCATGCTGATAGATTCCTACCCAAGAAGACTGAATGCTGTAATTAAATCAAAAGGTGTTTCAATAAAGTATTAGATGTTAAGTTGTCAATCTCGCCTTCATTCTTGCTGGATGGGTTCGGAGCCGATCCTCGGCTCCGACTCGGCACTTGCTTTAGCTCGAGAACTCCTTTTACCAGCTCGAGGCAACCCTATATCCCATGATGCAAGGCGGAACTACCCCAGATCTCGTTTGCCGCTTAGCGAAAGAGGTCTCCTTTGCCAGCTGAGGTAAGTTTTTCTTGGTAAAATAAGAAAAAGTTTAGTTAGGGGTTTATTTTTTCCCTTTAGTGTTAGTTTAGCCTGTACTTAGTTACAGCCCACCCTATTCCCTTCCTTTTTAACTTTTTATAAAAAGTTTCAGTTTAAAGTTTTTAGTCAGGCCTAGTTCCCCAAGTTATTCCCTTCCTGTGTGTCTGTGTAAGGGATTAATTGGTGTGTTTGTTGGGACTGTTTGTGTTCTCCCTTCTAGGATGTCAAAAGAAGGCAAGGTCTCAGGCTTCAAGAAGTGTGACCAGTGCTGTCAGAAAATGTCTCTGACAGACGGTCACACTTCTTGTGTTTATTGCCTGGGGCCTTTGCACCTGCAGGACTCCTGTGCATTGTGTCATGCTTTTAGCCAGAGAGTCCTGCAGGAAAGGAGGAACAAATTAATCCTCCGAGGTTTACTTAAACCTGAAGGTTCTCCTCCTAAGTCAGGGTCAGGAAAACCTCTTAAGCCACCGAAGGTTCAGGCTACAGTGTCCAAGCCTCCTCCGGTGGCTCCGGCTCCGTCGGAGCCGATATCGGCTCCGGCTGGAGTCGCTACTTCTTCTGTTCGAGTAGTGGGTTCGGTGCCGGCCGGCTCCGATACCCTGACTACTGTGGCCTTGTCGGCTCTGGCTGGAGCCGACACTTTATCCAGCATCGGAGCCGAGATATCCTCGGCTCCATCTGGGGTTCAAGGGACTTCGGCTCCGATGGCTTCGACCCGTAAGAGATCCCGGTCCCCTTCTATACTGAGTATCCACTCGGGTCCGGGGTCTCCTCTTTTGTCGGAGCGGAGCCATCGGAGCCGATCTTCGAGATCTTCCAGGCTGTCTGACCACGATTTGGAGAGGGTGGTAAGCAGGCTGTTGAAGTCTCAGGCACTGGCCCAAATGCTCCATAGCCCGTCTCAACAGACTTCGGCTATAGCCCCGATTCTTGAGATTCCTCCTCCGACTCCACACCAGAGTTCGGAGCCGGAGCTTCTTGGGACAGCGACTGTTTCGATGCCGGAGCCGATACATCCTTCGGCTCCGTCGTCTTCGGCTCCGATGTCCTTCTTGAGACCTTCCTTGGAGGGATCCGGTCGTCGGGTTTCCACTGTCGGCTCCGAGGGGGCTAGTGGCATCGGACCCTTGTCCGACCCCACTCTCCCTCTCGGGGCTTCGGCTTTGGTAAGCTCGGCGCCGACATCGGCCTCGGAGCCTTCTCTCTCCGTGGAGCCGACCATTCCTGTTTCTTCGGAGCGGGTGTGTTCCGGTCTCCCGGGGAGAGGAGCCTTTGAGGTGATGAGGAGTGTCCTGGCCTCTGAGCCTGGTCAACGGTCTATCCCTCTAGCTCCTCCCTCATCAGTGCCTTCAGATGCCTCTTGCCAGCCTCTTGCTCTCAGGCCCAGGGATCCATCGCCCCAGGTTTCCCCACTGGGAATTTCCTCCTCTTCCGAGGTTTCTCCTGATCCTGCAGGGGAACCCCTCGGAAGAGGACGTGTAAGAGGAAACGCACAGACTCCCCTGAGTCTACTACATCTGATACCGACTTAGATGAGTCGGAGGGTTCCCCACGGTCCCCCTCTGAGGATGTCTCCTTTTCAGACATCCTTGAGCTCCTCAAACAGAGGGGGAATTGGCCCTCCATTGACCCCTCCGAGGATGAGTCGGTATACCTGGAGGCTTTTGGATCCCGACCCTCCACCTCTTGGGTGTCTCCGCCTTTCGACCCACTCATGCAGGTAGTGGCTCGGAAGGCATGGGCGGCTCCAGATTCTGTGGAACCTGTCCCCAGGAGACCTTCCAAGTTCATCACGGCCCCTTCGGATAAACAGTTCCTGTCCAAAGGTGTCTCTGTGGATGCTATGGTGGTGGCGGCCACTAAGAAGGAACTGGCGGATCCTTCAGTGCCTGTCCATCCTCCTAATAAGGATTCTAGGACCATGGACAGGTATGGAAAGCGGATGTTTTCTTCAGCGACCTTTGCTATGCGTTCGCTGAATTACCTTTGTCACTTCACCAGGCTTCAACGAGATATTCTCAAGGAACTGGGAGAAGTAGTCCAGGATCCTTCTGCTGCTGGGGCTCAGGAAAAGATTGCCTCACAGCTTGCTATCCTGAATTCCATATCTAACTCCTCCATGCGGCTCATATCTTATGCGGCCGATGGAGCGAGCAGGGCCGCAGGCACAGGTGTTGCTCTTAGACGCCAAGCCTGGATGCGGCTGTGTAATTTTGCGGACCCTTTAAGGCGTCCTTCACCAACACCCCCTTTGACGGTTCGGCTTTATTCGGACCTCAGGTGAAGGATACTTTGACCAGATGTGAGCAGGACGGTAAAACTCTTTCTGCCGTTGGAGTCCAGTTTTCCACTCCTTCTAGACCTTATCCCAAGGGTCAGAAGGGGGGGAAGATGTGGTTCCGAAAAGCCCAAGGAGCTGCACCGGACACACGTGGTCAGTTTACCCCCAGAGGCAGAGGGGGTAACAATAATAGACGCCGCCCTAGAGGCAGGGGGGGGGTCCTCACAACCAGGGCAACAGGAAGTCTCTTCCTGAGAAGCCCTTTCAGCATCCCTGAGGTGTTGCCCGACTGTCCACCCTTGGAGGCAGTCGGGGGAAGAATTTCACTGTACCCAGTAGCCTGGCAATCCCTATCCCAAGAGAAGTGGGTACAGTCGATCATATCCGAGGGTTACAAAATCCCCTTCGAAAGGTTTCCCGTACCTCTACAATCCCTTCCAGACATCTCACCCGGTCAAAGGGATTTGGCAAGACAGGAAGTTTCAAAACTCCTGGAAAAAAGAGCCATCCAGACAGTGCCGGCAGACCAAGTAGGATACGGCTTCTACTCAAGATTCTTTTTGGTCCCCAAAAGGACGGGAGATTGGAGACCGATACTAGACCTAAGCAGACTAAACAAGTCTGTCAAAAAGGCAAGATTCCGGATGGTCACGCTGCAATCCATTCTGCCCTTTCTGGGCAAGGACAACTGGATGTGCTCTATAGACCTTTAGGATGCGTACTATCACGTAAAGATTCACAGACGCTCCAGAAGGTTTCTCCGCTTTCAGCTGGGAGCCAGTCATTACCAATTCAGAGCACTGCCCTTTGGCCTCACTTCAGCCCCCAGAGTGTTCACCAAATGCATGGCAGTGGTCACAGCTCACCTGAGACGTCGAGGATTCCAGGTGTTTCCTTATTTGGACGACTGGCTCCTCTCCGCCACCACCAAGCATCAGCTTCTTCGGTCCAGAGACTACACCCTACAGCTTTGCAAGAAACTGGGAATTTCGGTAAATTTCGAAGAATCCTCTCTGCTGCCTTGCCAATCTATCACTTTTATAGGCGCAGAGTTAAATACCGTCAAAATGTTAGCCAGGCTAACAGATCAAAGGATTCTGGACATCCAGAAATTTGTTCAGCTTCTGTTACTAAGCAACAAGATCAAAGCCAGGTTTGTCTTGAAAGTTCTAGGCCTAATGGCTGCGGCCATTGTTCTTCTTCCACTGGCTCGCTTCCACATGCGTCTCCTGCAGTGGATGTTATTCACGCAGTGGTCGTACCACAATCTGCCTATGAGACACGAAATTTTGGTAACACAGTCGTGCAGGGCTCATCCACGATGGTGGATATCTTCCCCTCTTCTTCATCAGGGCTGACCCTTTGTTCCCCCTCCTCCAGTTGCCACAGTCACCACGGATGCCTCCCTGATCGGGTGGGGGGGGCATTATCAGGGCAGAATGGTCCACGGGACGTGGCAACCCATAGAATACCATCTGCACATAAATGTCCTGGAGATGAGAGCAGTGCTTTTAACGTTGCAAGCCCTCGACGACTTTCTTCCCACGGGGACTATTGCAGTACAGACGGACAACATGTCCGTGGTCTGGTACATCAACAAACAGGGCGGAACCAGGTCCTATCCCTTATGTCGAGAAGCTCTCAGACTTTGGCAATGGGCGATCTCTTCTCAGCGGTTTCTGATAGCAACGCACATCCCGCAGGTCCAACCTATTGGCGGACAGGCTAAGCAGATCTATTCTGATGCCTCACGAGTGGTCTCTCAATCAATCTGTAGTAGATCAGATTTTTCTGAAGTGGGGCACTCCTTGTTGCGATCTTTTCGCTACCCCTCAAAACAGCAAGTGCCCAGATTACTTCACACTATTTCCCTTCCAGGCCAACCCTTGAGAGACTCTCTAACCCAGGATTGGCCTCGGGACTTCTTTATGCTTTTCCTCCCTTTCCATTGATTCCACAAGTCATTCAGAAAGCCACCGCTTTGAGAGCCAAATTGATCCTCATTGCTCCATATTGGCCTCGACAAATTTGGTTTCCGTCTCTACATCGTCATCTTCTGGTGCAGCCCTGGCATCTGGACCCAGTTCCGGATCTTTTGATCCACCAGTCGGGTCAGCAGCACCGGGCCATTCATTCTCTCAACCTCACTGCTTGGTTGCTCCACTTCCTTCCTAGCCAGGCTACCAATGATTTCTGACTCAGTCAGAGACATTTTAGTGTCTTCTTTAAAGTCGTCCACTAGAACTACTTATGCTAGCAAGTGGCGACGTTTTTCAATTTGGGCAAACGCCAGAAATATTGATCCTTTTACCGCTCCTGTACATTCTGTTTTGGATTTCCTGGCGGAGGTTTTTCATTCAGGATCCTCGTCATCTACAGTCAAAGTACAACTGGCTGCTATTTCCAAGTATCATGTTGGCTTGCATGACAATAACATCATGTCTCATAGGTTATGCAAGGCCTTTTTAAGAGGAGTTTTTCTCCTAAAACCGCCTGTGAAACATCCTCCTCCGCAATGGGATCTAAACTTAATGTTGGCATCCCTAATTCTACCTCCTTTCGAACCGTCTGCTACGTGCTCTTTGAAGTTATTGACGTGGAAAACTATATTTTTACTGGCTGTTACTTCTGCAAGAAGAGTTTCTGAGATTCAGGCCCTCTGTATTCGTTCACCTTATCTGGTTTTTCATAAGGATAGGGTTTCGCTAAGAACTAACCCTTCCTTTCTTCCCAAAGTTGTATCTCAAACCAATCTTAACCAATCTATTGATCTACCAGTTTTCTTTCCTAACTATTCTGACAGAGCTGAACAGAAGCTGCACTTTTTGGATGTTCATCGTCAGCTCAGGTACTACTTGCATAGGACTAAACAAATAAGAAAATCAGACCAATTGTTTGTCTCCTATGCAGAAAACAGGTTAGGTCTTCCAGTTTCTAAAGTGACCTTATCTAGATGGTTGACTTCCACCATTTCCTATGTGTACTTTCTAAGGGGCAAACAACTATCTTCTAAGCCAAAAGCACATTCGACCAGGAGTCTATCCACTTCTGTAGCCTTTCAGGATAGACTTCCCATTGACACTATTTGTGCAGCAGCTACTTGGGCCACGCCTCATACCTTTGTGTATCATTACAAGTTGGATTTGGCCTCCAGAGATAGGGCCAGTTTTGGTTCCACAGTTCTCAAGAGTCTGTTCCATTGAGCCACCCGGGATACAGGTGCTAGGACGGTCCCATCCAGCAAGAATGAAGGCGAGATTGACAACTTAACATTTAGAAGTTATGTACCTACCATAACGTTCCATGTTAGTTGTCTTCTCTCGCCTTCTTTCTTGCGTCCCTCCCTCCTTCCCCCTGGCCTGGACAGATCTTGGAGAGTTCCTATTAGATTGCTTCCTCTGGAGCATTGTTATGAGGACTTCTTTTAGGAACCATGGTTCCTAATTATGTTAGGATAGTCTTTAGCAGGGTCAGTTAGCTGCCAAACGAGATCTGAGGTAGTTCCGCCTTGCATCATGGGATATAGGGTTGCCTCGAGCTGGTAAAAGGAGTTCTCGAGCTAAAGCAAGTGCCAAGTCGGCTCCGAACCCATCCAGCAAGAAAGAAGGCGAGAGAAGACAACTAACATGGAACGTTATGGTAGGTACATAACTTCTAATTTAAGGGTGTGCACACTTGGCAACCAGTTTGTTGTACGATTTTTATTTTTTATGTTTATTCCCCTAACAGATTTGTTTGTTTTTCATTTGAATTGTACAGGTTATAATTTTGAAATGATTTATTGTGGTCTCATTTTTTTATATCGCAAAAACCTGGCATTTTAACAGAGATGTGTACACTTTTTATATCCACTGTACATATAAATATATGCACACTCACCCAACAGATACAGACACTTTGTTGAGTGAATACACATCAGATTCTCATTGTGAACAAATGAATGAACAAAAAGAATCATGGACATTGCAACTGTCTCCCCCTCCCCATGTCTCTTTTCTGTCCTTGATTTTGCAGCTCGGTGTACGCCTTTTATTTCTTTACTTTACAGTATACATAATAATAGTCAATCAATAACACTGTGAAGACTGGTAGAGATGGGTGAAGGCTGCCAGCCTAGCCAGATAGAATTTTATACATAATTCTATCATTTGTAAATATGAATGTGAATCACAGGCTTGTTGTCTTAAATGAAAAAATGCTGTTACAAAAAATGTGGCAACAGTGCTCTCTACTGACCCAGTAAAAGCATGTTGTGACCTTTTGATCTAAAGTCGGCTCCGGCCGGGCTAAATGAAGGCTTAATGCCTATTGTTTTAAGGCTAAAGTTAATGACCAGAATTTACATGTGGAATGTCCTTTATTGCTCTAAGTGTAAAAGAATGTAAATGCAGTTTCTGTCAGCCTGGGAACACCAGGAAAGTATGAAATGATGTAATGTTTTATCAGAAGTGCAGTTTCAATTTAAAGAGGGAGAACCAGAAGGCATTAAGCATTTTTGTCTTGTACATCCAACTCAGCACTGCTTTATGCTCTTTGTAAGTAAGTTATTTTAGAAGTGTGTTTTCTTGTAGAAATAGCTAGGACTATAAAGTTTAGACTTTGTTTTTCTGTGATGTCAGAACTGTGCTACTGATTTATTTTAAGTATTTCTGTGCAATCTCTAAACTCATGACTAGCACTGGCTGTGTAGTAGAAAGTATTGTCTTGTGGTTTTAATTATTTATTATTAAATATTTTAAAACCTTTTAACTGTGGCTGGTTTGTGTAGATATAATTTAAGCTCTAGAGTACATTGCATATTTATAGAGTTTACTGTCCAAGTCACTCCAAATAAGCTTTGGCTGATTAGTCAGACTTACCAATTGGATAATAATATTGCACAGTAATGATTGGACACCCTTTTAAGGGCCTTTGAGTAGCTGATAATTATTAGCTGGGTGGTGACCGTGATTTCTACTGTATGGTATGGGTAAACGGGGCACAGCTGGAGAACCTGTGCTAGCCTTCTCCAGAAGTGTCTGTGTGGTTGTATAAACTCTTATCTCAAAGTGTGTGTGTGTCAGCTACTTGGACCGGGACATGAAGCACTGGTTGGACAGAGAGGGTGCTGGAGATTTTAGCTTTCCCAGCTGGCTGAGATCTGGACCCTATAGCTGTGCCAGTGGGAGTCTTACTGGGGACCTGGGGAGCAAGGGAGCGACCAACCACGGACTGACTGTGATCTCTGTGTGCTCTTAAGTGAAATTGCACTTTACTGTGTGTATTTGTTATCCATTCCTCATATATGAGACGCCCTCTCTGGTGTTGGTGATGAATATTGAGGCTTCTTGATTGCTGGGCCAGGGCACGGGCATCACAAACACCAAGAGATTAGAGTTTCATACTTCTTGTTGTTAAGGGAATGCATGCTGACAGACTGCCTTTTGCAGTCAAAAGAGGTTAATATGTGCCTCTCTCTGTCATGTTTATGCTCTCGCACATGCTCATACAGATACACACACGTTTGTTTCTGTTTTATCAACTCTTTATTTTATTTTAATTTTACGGTCACTAAACAGCAAAGAGCTATTTAGAGGGCATTAAAAAATGAAATTGTTTGACAGCTTAATATGTTGCTGTAAAATGATGGACTTGTATTTCAGTGGGTATTACCTCTACTTTAACACCCTGATGGAGAAAGTTAATTCATCAGTTAGGGTGAAGATGTACAGGCCATTTCCTATAAAACACAGAGGTGGTGCATCATCATGCATGTAGCATGTAGATGCGTGTTTTATTCATTCTTTTTTCCTCAAAGGACTTGTACAAGTTGTGAAAGTTTATGGGCACCCCGCATTGGCATTTTATTTGGTGAAGACGTACAGGCTGCCAATCATCTAATGTCTTTTGCAGTATAGTGTAACACATTCCATTGCATATAAAGAGAAGGACTGACCAAGGCTTATCTGCATATATGTATATGTACATGTATATGTAATGTAGAACATGTTATGTCTGTCAAAGTATGCTATACCTTTATTTTAATATGTAGGACTGTGCATGCCAAAGGGGGTTACAGGGGCATATATGTGTTCTTCCTTTCATAGGTTCCATCAGCACAATGAGGCAACATAAGGCTGATGTCAGCAAGGCAGATGTTGCTGATGATTATGACAATAAGAAAGTGGCACTGTCTGCAATATTACAGGGGGAGGAAGCCATCCATATCTGCTGTTATGGAGGCTGTTGTAGAGGGATAGTTTGTGGGTTGACCACACAGCCTCATGGCAGACCTTTTTGGGCACCATCTCTATTAAAATACACACTGCCTCTGAGGTGTGAAGACCCATCATGGGGATAGACAAGGGTGGTGGGGTTAAACATCACAATAACTCCAGGATCATCCTTTATATGGCTGCTACACTCAGCATTAACCAGAAAATGTGCAGTCGGTGATCCAGGTACAATCAGCTGCTACTCACAGTATTGAGGTAATGGTTAGAATGCTTCATGGATTTCAAGATGAAATGCAGCAAGTGCAGAGTGACATAGGGCATGCTGACGGGAAACAGACAATACTGCTGAGATCACTGGTGACAAATGTTGCCTCAGTGAAGTACATTGCAATTGCCATCTCTTCTCTCTGCAGGGGCCATGCTTTTCAGTGGCTATGGGAGGGTCCAGATGTGAGAGGGTTAATCACAGACCATCCCAAGTCAGACTACACACACTCCATTGGTGAGATGGCATCACTATCACCAGTGGGCACATAGTTTACTGACCCCAGTAGTAGGGGTCATTTGGGTCATGGGCAGTGACAATCCACTGGCATAGCATCTGGAGAGCCTCATCAAGCTGCACACACACAGTCATGTAGTTCTACCCTTCCCTGTCACTTGTGGGCATATTTATTATTTTTTTTTTATTTATCCTTTGTAGGTCAGGTAATTCCAACTAGGCTAGTGGCCTCTCTTCAAGGAGATCAGAGGTCGTATTTAAACTATTTAGGGAAATTTGACCAGGGCATTAGGAACTTTCCTTTTTCATTTTGATACGTGCCATGGGATCTTTACATCCACCTGAGCAACCACCAACTTAAGCAGATGAGACCTTGATTTAATGACTTATCTGAAAGATGACATATTCAGGAGTGCAGCACCTTCCCTCTTATGCTGCACTGCAATGTTAGTAATCTCTCTGCCTTGTATGGGAAAATAACCTGCATCCTTCTGCTACAAAGGCAAATGTGCTTGCTACCTGTTGCATCACTAACACTTGTGGTGAGCAGCCACTTTGTTGGCAGTGGCTTTAATCAGGATCAGCACATGGAACACTCCATCCGGGTGAATTCTCAACACCTGAATTTTTACCCATTCCCTGTCATAGGTCACGTCAAGCCCTGGAACTTTAATCCTACATATTAATAAACTCCAATAGTCTCTTCATGGCAGGTTGACCCAACCACTGAAGGAAGTGCTCCCTGATGCCCCCTAACCTCCCAGAGTATATGTTACAATATTCAACTCCCATGACTGTACCCCATCTCACAGAGTTGTAGACACCTGTCAGTATGTCCCCCCACCACCTGTTTTGCTTATTGCACAGATATCTGCAAGTTGAATCTCTAAGCTGCTAGCTCTCAAGGTGGGACAAACTTATCTAATTTTCCACAAGAACTTGGTTGTTCTATGCACTAATCCTTCATTCACATCAAAAGCTGTTTCTGAATTTACCCTGAATCAGGCCATCAGTCTCCCACTTTTCTTTCTGGAATTTAAAGCAAAGAAGAGAAGATTCTTGGATGTGCACAGGCAGCTCAGGTACTCCCCGTGGCAAAACTAGGCCCTTCAGGAGAGTTGAAAGCTGCTTATTTCCTATTCTGGGACTACAAATGGTCAACCTGTCTCTATGCAAATGATTGCCATCACTGGTTGTCATCTGCTATTGTTTTTTGTTACTCTCACCATGGTAAATCTATTTCAGGCAAGGTTAAGGCACATTCCACCAGAGCCTTATCCTGTTTGGTGACGTATTGGAAAGGAGTGGATTCTAAAAACATTCTATAGGCAGCAACTTGGTCCTCTGTTCATACCTTTACAAAGTACTACAAGCATAATTCATTCTTAAGTTAGAGAGTAGGCTTTGAGAGAGCCATTCTCCAGGGGTCCTGGATCCTTATCCTTCCTCCTCCCAGGTAGGTTAAGCTTTGGGAATCCACCCATATGCTGCTGAGGGGGTCTGAATGATGAACACAGTTCAGTTGCGTAAGTCCTTCTTACCTGTAACAGTAGACATTTGAATTTCACCCTGCCTCACTGGCAGCACCCACCCACCATTCCCTTTATTTTCTATATAGTTTGATGGTATCCAGTCTTGTTGTTTGGGTTTGGTTATTTATGTTGGTGTTTTATGGCTGTGAATGGGTTGGTTTTAGGCAATTCGTGCTTCTCATCCTTCTGGGTTCATCCTGCTTAACACTAAAAACCTGAATAACTGACAGTGGTTAAGCTTCCACTTATGGAAGGGGCTTAGTCATTCCTCTGTCAGAGAGAGAGTCAGACGATGGGGTACTAAGCTGTTGAAAGCTGCAATTGCAGGTGTTTGTGCATAGAACCTGTATGCCACTGAGGCAGTGTGAAATTCGAACATCTACTGTTGCAGGTAAGCAGAACTAATGCAACTGCACTTTCTCTGACTTACCCTTTGGGCTATCCACTGCTCCAGGAGTCTTCACAAAGTGTTTAGCTCCAGGTATAGCCTATTGCAGGCTATGGGGCATCTACATGTTTCCTTATTTAAACTACTTTTTTATCTTTACAGAGTCTTTTTCAAAATGTCAGGAATCTCCTACTTGATGAGATGTCTCATGTGCAGGCTGGGATTCCAAGAGAACATTCAAAAGTCTGTTCTGACTCCATCACACAATATTGTGTTCCTGGAGCATCTGCTAGACATCTCAGTAGAAAGAGCTTTTCTTTAACAGTAAAACATAGATAGATGTATATTTAGATCTACTCCAGGGGTTTTCCACTCAGACTTTGGTCACTATGTGGGAATACCTCAGGATTCTGGGTTTCATGGCATCTATGATTCTCATGATACATCTGGCAAAACTCCATGTGAGAAAGATACAATGATATCTGAAATTTCTTTAGTCCAGCACCAACATCCATTATCTTTTCATATTCCAGTTCTGGAATTTGAGAGAAGGGAAATCACTTGGTGGAGACATCAAATATCCCTGAATCCAGGTCTGTCTTTCTCCCCGCCTGCTGCAAAACAGGCAGTTACGACAGACACCTTGGACTTTGCTTGGGGAGACAGTGTCAAGTGGAATAAAGCTGCAAGGTATCTGGGACAACCAAGATAGACACAAGCACATAAATATAAAAGAGATGCTTGCCCTTATTATCAAGACACTTAACTCTGAATCATCTTTGGTCCCCAGGACATTTCAAATTGTTACGGACAACACCACAGTGATATATTACATAAACAAGTAAGGGGGAAAGAGGTGTGATCCCCTAAACACATCAGCCATGTTAGCATGGAATAAAACTTTACAGCGCAGTCTCACTCTACAGGCTTCCCATATTCTGTCAGACCAAAATTGTGTGGCAGACAAGCTGAGGAGGACAAAGGCTGACCCTCATGAAAGGAAACTGGATCAGGAGGTCTTCCAAGATTTGATCCTTCTGTGGGAGTTCCTCAAGTTGAGCTTCTTGCTTCCTTTCTGAACAGTTAGTTGACAAAGTTCTGCTGCAGGACTCCATGCAAAGAAACTCCATGCAAAGAAGGCCTAGAAGACAGATGCCTTTTCTTTTCCTTGGAGAAGAATATTTCTCTATGCTTTTCCTCCATTTCCACTGATATGGACTGTACTTCTGAAGATTCAGAGGGAATCCCCCAGAATCATCGTGGTGACTTCCCTTCTGTCCCAGGTAACAGTGGTTCTCCCTTCTTTTAGAATTGGCCAGGGGCAATTACCATAAGTTTTTTCACAGACTGGATCTACTCACATAAGAACAGGGGTGTTTGATGCATCCCAATCGTAAACAACTTCAACTGGCTGCCTGGATTTTAGGGTCTTAATACCATTTAAGCACCTGTTTACTAAGGATATGCAGCAAGTAGTAATGGAGGCTAAAAGCCTGCTATTAGAAATCATATATGAGCGAATGGTAAAGGTTTTCTAGTTGGTGCCAACAACATAACCAGCACCCACTCAGGGCTAGTGTTACTCTGGTTTTACAATATTTGTGTGAATTACTATCCTATGGCCTGTCTTATGCCTCTGTCAAGATTCATTTGTCAGCCATTTCAGAATGTCTCCCCATAGATCCCCCTTCAAGGCACTCCCATGTCAAAATGTTTTTGAAAGGGGTATTGCATAAGAGATCTCTAAGAAAACCTCTGGCTTCTCCTTAGGATCTTAATTTTATGTTAGAGAAGCTAATACTTGCTCCATTTGAACCTGCTCATCTTATTGATGTGAGGTTTTTAACATGGAAAACAGTTTTACTGGGTGCTGTGACCTCTGCAAGAAGAGTATCTGAGTTGCTAGTTCTTATGATGGGTCAACTGTATCTCATTTTCCACCGAAACAGGGTTTCCTTGAAAACTAATCTTTCTTTTATGCCAAAGTGGTTTCCGAGTTTACTTTAAGCCAAACTATCCATCTCTCTGTGATGTTCATTATTCACGGTATCTAGGTAGCATATGGGTTCTGTGCCTGCGCAAACCCATCACTGGCAGCTTTCCAGAGCTCAGAATCCCCTCCTCTGACCCTCTGTTATAGGGGATTGGCTAAATCCCTCCTTTCACGGGAAGCCTAACCCGACACAGAAAGTCATTTATTCAGTCTTTAACTGCCAGCTTGTAGTACTCACACAGTTGAATCTCATCAGAGCCTGCATTGGTGGATTGCAGTGTCCAGACTCTGATAAAATCCATTTGGGAACTTCCCTTCCTCTTTTTGCTTCTTCTTCTTTTTTTTTTTTATATATATTTTTGATTTTTTTGTTTTATTAATATACATACACACACACACACACACACACACACACACACACACACACATATATATATATATATATATGTGTGTGTGTGTGTGCAGAGAGAGAGACATGTTAATTTTTTATTTTAATATTCTTGCTATTTAGTACTGTTAATTTCTCTGGGAATTCTAACTTACTACATTGTTGTTTTTTATACTTTAATACTGCTTTTAAGCAGTCACAGGGCTTTTCTGAAGTGTTCAGTGACTTGTACTGGGAAACTGAAGCTCTTTGGTGTCATTTGAGTGCTAGTCCTCTTGTTCCTTTGTTTATCTGCTTCATTTGGAAGTTCCGACTGGAAATATTGCATGTTTAACTTTTTTTTTCATTTATATGATATTTACTAGTGGTTTAACAGTACTATAGCTGATATTGTTCATTCAGTCCTTCCTATCCAACATATGGGTCATTGTGCCCCAACTCAGATCTGATCCAGTCAGATTAGTACTTCAGCCTTGACCCCTTCCTAACTTTTTACCCAAAAGTCTTGCTTCACCCTGAGTAACCCAGATCTCATTTGTCTCATTTTGGATAAGCATCGCAGATCTCTCCAGATAAATGCTCTGCCTCTTATTGGATAGTATTTCAGTAGCAGAAAAAAACATTATGTATATATATTTGGCCTAAGGCCATGTAACTGTTAGTCTTCATCTACAGTGGCGTTAGATTTAACCTAGAATTTTGAGAAGTTTGTACTTTTAAACTTTAGACATTAACCTTCTCTTCAGCCACTGGTCTCACTCCATCTTTCTTTCTTTCCTGCCAATCAGCTGTGGTTCTTTTGTGTCAGTAGTTACTGATACTTGTTATTGGTCCTTTACTAACTTAAGATTACAATAGCAGTTCTGTTTAAGACTATAGTTTTTTGTGTGTGTTGGTAATTTATAAGCTTTAATACATTATTCTGTTTCTTTACTGAGAGTGAAGTTTTACAGTTTAATTCATGTATTTAACATGGATCCTAAAGGGATTTAAGAAATGCTCTAAACATGGAAATAAGATTCCCCCTAGGACCCCCACTTGTAATGAATAAGTTGTTTAGGGGTGGCATATTTGAACTCATCTCGTGATATCAGTGCTGGCTTCGGACTCAGCATTTTCAGATTGGAAGAAGCTTATCATCAAGAGTCTCCTTCCTCCAGATCCAGAGCAAGCCTAATCAAAGAAGTCCTTGGACAAAGCTTCTAAACCTAAAGACTCAGAGCCGAAAAAGCATCCAGCCAAAATTTTGGTCCAGTTTCGATGCAAAAGACTCCTAGACTGAATGAGTATCTTGCACAGACACCAATATACACCCACCTCTGGATCAAGAACCACTGTTTCTGATTAGAATTCATGGCTCTCCCATGAGAGTGGAAAAAGCAGTTTCCACGCCAGCATCGGCTTTATTAGTGAAGTCTTTCAGCTCCTATCATAGTGCCCCCAAAGTGAATTTGGATCGCTTGTTGCAGAACGTTTTCCAGGACTTAATTTGTGACGGAGGCATCACAACTCCATTGGCTCCAAACCTGATTGGATCCATGCATTTCAGCCCAATCCAGGCTCCCTCAAAGTCTATCCATTGGGTTCAGTCTCCTTGGATCCATTGGGCCATCTGGGTCCTGCAGCTCTGGAGTCATTAAGCCAGGTCTCTATAGCTCCAGGAGGCCTGGGTTCAGCTGTTCCATCACAGCTTCTCTTGGACCAGTTATCTTAGTCTTTGAGCTGAGGAGTCTGGTGAATGGCTCCCTTGGTATTGTTGTAGATATCTGTCTTTGATACCTTGGCTCCAATCCCCTCTTTGATGCCATCCACTTGGTCGGATCTGAGGAGTCCACCCGAGTTGTTTGTAGTTTCTCTTTTCAAGGAGTTGGATCCGACCACAGGTGAGATTTCTTCATATCCAGATGAAGTTGGTATGGCCTTTCAGTTGTTGGGGAGAATTATCTTGCCCCCAACCACAGTTCGTTCCTATGACCTTCTGTTTGTGGATTCAACTTTGCAGCATGTATCATCTGTCCAGATCTGTTCCACTGGCCTCATGCTTTCTGTGCCACAGCAGAGGCAGCCCTCAGAGGACTCAGGAGCATCATCCTCTGCCACCTAGGAAGAGGGCATGCAATAGGAAGCACTTTGACTCAATGGATGAGTTCATCACATCAGATACTGATTCAGATGATAGAGAGGGCTTTCCAGAATCCATTCCCGAGGATGTGTCCTTCTATGACATCCTGAGTACATTTATTCTGAACGTCACTCTGCCTGACTTGGACACCTGTGACTACAAGACTTGGATTGCGTCTTAAACCATTTGGCCCTACAAAGCTGATATAAGTATATTTTTGTACTTGTTGTAACTGTCTCAGTGCTATTTAACACTTCTGTGCTGCTTTTATTGATTTAGATGAATTTATCACTGTTTTTCAGCCTGCACCTATTGAGGAAACATCATCTGTTTGTTACTGTACTGCTCTTAGGTTGTTTTAACAGTATTCTAATATTTCCTAACTCCTCTGGTACTGCAAAAGCTGTCCTGAGTTTGCCAACGTTCTCCTGAGTCTGCATATTTCTAAGTTTTACAAAGTTTTTTCATATGTTGTAGTTCTCTTACCTAGTACACTTTTTTCTCTGTTTTGTTGAACATTTCTTAGGGCTAGTGAAGTTATTTCCAAGGATTCCTGATACTGCAGGAATTCTGACTTTTGTTGTAAAGCATTTGCTACTGCACTTGAGCTCAAAACCAATTTGTTTTATATTATGAGGGTTCTTTTGGACTCTGGTGAGAGCAGAACTGAATTCAAGCCATCCAAGTTGGAAATTGCTGGTAGAAGGTTTATTGTGTTTTTATCTGATTGGCCTTAGGGATTAACTGTGTAAAAGTATTTCATCCTGCTGGTATAGAAACCTTGCATTTGCACATCATGCAAAAGCAGTTCCCCATGTCTTGTATATAAGCAAACCTCTCCAGTTTAAAATCCTGTATAGGAAATGCTGTATATAGTTTCCCACTGTTCACAGCTTCTTGAAGAGTGGCCAGTTTGTGCAGAGGGCAGTACCACTGCAGGTCATTTAACTGGAGCTGCCCAACGTTTGGCAACTTTTACCAGAGGTCTGGAGAGATTCTGCTGAAATCCAAACCATCCACTGCTAAAATAATAAAAAAAAGTACTTTGTGAACTTTCTTTGCACTTTCCTGAATGTATTTTAGCAGTTTGCTACCTTGTTTTGCTGATTTTTTACTTTATTTTTTGAAGTTTAAAAAAGCTGTTCTGTTGCTTTAAGTAGGTAGTACATAGCATAGACTAGATCTGGATCTGCTGAATCTAGACTGTGTTGTTACACTTGAGCACTATTCCAGCCATCTTACATTAGGAGGACCCTGCCAGCAGTCTTGTAGCAGAAGTCTGTAGTCTGAGCCTCATCTGAGTTGGAAATTACTGGAGGAAAGCTCACTGTGTGCTTTCCCACTGGGAAAAGTGTTTAATTTTGCCTGCATTTCAAGCCTTGTATTTGCGAGTAGCTGAGCACTGTTCAGTGGGGTTCATCAGTGCCCTGTATAGACAATTTTCTTCCAGAAATCTGTTAGTGAACCCTTCCAAGCTTCCCTGCTGCATTGCGAGAAACTCCATTGCGCACTGAGAAGCGTGGCTATAATTTTCACCCCTAGTCTTCAATAGAATAAGCCCCTTTGTTAATCCTAGAGCAAAATCTGGTCAAACTAGCCCACTCCCCAATAGTTTGTGTCTTTTGGCTTTTCCTGGTTAGGGGTCACCACAGCGGAACTCCGGTCCGCTAATGATTGGTAGTTGATTTTTACGTGCCGAGTTACCAGCCCTGACGCACAACCTTCAACGAAGATACGCCCATTCACGCATGTCTCCACGCAGAAGACGCTCTAGCTGAGAATCGAACCAGACAGCGTCTTACTGTGAGGTGACAACGCTACTGCAGGACCACCACCAACCTGCCATAGTGGGTGGTCAGTTTCCAGCCATTTCTCTGGCCAGCCTGATTGACATGGGAATCCTGAGGCAATGTAGTAATTGCCTCATGTATACTAACAACCCTTTACTCCTAAAACAAATACAATATGTGAGAGATGTAATTACACTATTAATTTGGAATCAGTTCTGTCATGTAACAACAAACCGGACATCAAACAGGTTGTCAGCACACACACATTACCTCTCACACAAAACAAGGTCAGAACGCATAAACCCACATATGCAGAGGTACTAAGTAGAAGCCCCCCAGAACATCAGAGGCTTCCCAAGTTCAAACCACTTGCACATACTGCAAAGCAAATAGAATCCACTACATATAACACGCACACCAGTGTCTCGGCAAAACATCTCAAAACCAAATGTCCTGGTCATAGGCGACTCCATAGTGAGGCACACAGATGTCCCCCTCACCAGGTTGGACAAGGAGAAGGTCACGGTCAGCTGTCTGTCAGGTGCCAGGATCCTTCAAATCACGCATGCACTCAAGTCACTCAACAACAATTACTGCTATGACTCAGTCGTAGTACATGTTGGGGTTAATGACTTGAGATGTACTTCTCTGGATTATATGAAGAGAGACATGACTGAACTCTCAGATTATGTGTTCCAGGTAGGTATACCCTAGCCTAAGCAGCATTCTACCTTCACCCAGGATGTTGCCACAATATAGACAAAAAATGATTGACTTCAATAATTGACTTGGCTTCTGGTGTCAGTCCAGGGGCATCCAGTATCTGTCATCCTTGGAACACATGGTTGACAGACCATGCTGCTTTGCCAGAAATAGTCTTCACCTGTATCCTCTAGGCTTTCGGATACTGGCAAAGGTGCTTGCCTTCCCCATAGTGTCTTTTTTAGGCAATGTTGAAACAACAAAATTTCTGACGTAAAAAAAAAAATCCACTTGAAACAAACTTAAGGTTATGCTGCTTAATGCTAGGAGCATAAACAGGAAACTGCAGTCCTCTTCTTGGAAGATGCTGACATCTGTGCATTCACTGAGACATGGTTCAAGGCCGCAAAGAGCACCCCAGCTGTGCAAGGCTACAATGCCTTCCACATGTTCAGATCCCAAAAAGAGCATGAAAGAACCAAAGGTAGAGGTAGATCCATCTTCATTAAAACCAAATACACCTCGAGACTGCTTAAACAGTATGACTCTCTTAAGCTACTTGAGGTCCAACTAACTGTAGGTAAAACACCCTACCATTGCTAACTAGAGGTCCCCCACCATGAACCAAGAGAAGCACACCGTCAACCTGGACTTACTAGAGTCATTAACTGTACAGCCAAACACTTTGGTTATCCCCTTTGACAAAGAGGAAGTCCCTGCAAATTGCAATATTGACAGCAGCACCCACTCCCCCCCCCCCAAGCTCAAACCCAGTGGTGCGAGATTTGGGAACACAGGTTGATAGCAATCTAAACTTCGATCACCATGTGTCCACAGTGGTAAGGAAAGCCTTCTATGCTGTGCATCTGATAAGTAAGGGCATCGCATCCAAGACTAAGGATGTTGTAACTCCTTTGTACTCGACCTTCATCAGACCACTGATAGAGTACACTGCCCCTTTTGCATGTACCTCACCAGACACCTGCAGCAGTTGTAGAGGCCACAGAGGTTTCTCACCAGGAAAATTCAGGGTCTGCAAAACATGACCTACATGGAAAAACTGAAAGCCCTGTCACTGTGCTCTGTATCACACAGAATGCTGAGAAGCAGCTTTTGCTTGGTCTACAGAGCAATCTCTGACCCTGCCCTATTGGAAATGCTGCACATCCGCAAATCAAATGGACAAGAGTCACTTGTTCTATGGATCTCAGCCTAGCCTGTTACATTAACAGAACATGCTGGAGCGACAGATATATTTCCCAAAGATATCTGCTTCTCTGGAATAAACTCCCAATTCATATGAAGCAGATCTCCTCAATGACCCTATTCAAGCACGACCTAGACATTTGGATGGGAGACTATAAATTCACCCTGGGGGTGGCACCTATTTTCCTCATGGGCAGGGGCAGTCTGTGCTGATCATAGATTTGCTCTGCAAATAATGACCGTCTAACCAAAGTCAGTTAGGAAACATGGGTATAACATGGCTAGGCTTGTAAAGGCCCTAGGACCATTAGCGTAGTAACCTCCTATGAACCTATTGAGCTCATGAGGCAGAAGGGATCCTCACTAGCTGACCTACTTTCTGGATTTAAGTATCTTTGCTTTTTTTTCACTTGGAATAGCTTCTGTAGCTTACCCTGAACTAACTTGAACTGTTTTTTAACTGTTTGCTGCATTATTTTAAAATCTGCACTTAAAGTTACATTTTAGTCGAATTTGATCGAAAGTTTGTTGTTTGTTTGTTTAGTGGAGGCTGCCCACTAAAATGTGCTAGCCTGTGTAACTAATTTATCACTGTTTCTGCATTTTCTGTGTGTTTCTACCAAAAAAACAAAAAAATAATCCTTGTTTTCCCACCTTCCTCGACTAGTTTAGACCAGTTCACAGGCATTGCTGTATTCTGGGCTGTGGTGTAGTTCCTGTGTTGTCCATTACCTTACTTGGCTAGAAGGAAGTTTCTTTGCTCACCAGTGGGAGTGGGGAGCCTTGAGCAGCCTACCTGTCCCTGTAGGAAGTGACCTCACCACAAGAAGCTGTAGTAATTGGTTGTTTTGGACCATTTCTAGCTCTTTTGTAGTTCACTGTTTAAAATCTGCCTCTGGGCGTTTTTTTCTGGCTATACTACTCAGACAAGCTCCTCGTGGGTCTGCAGAGTGGTCCTAGCAGCAGGGAACTCAGAAAAGCGACTACTTTCCGGATTTAAGTATCTTTGCTTTTTTTTCACTTGGAATAGCTTCTGTAGCTTACCCTGAACTAGCTTGAACTGTTTTTTAACTGTTTGCTGCATTATTTTAAAATCTGCACTTAAAATTACATTTTAGTCGAATTTGATCGAAAGTTTGTTTGTTTGTTTAATTTAACTGTGGAGGCTGCCCACTAAAGTGTGCTAGCCTGTGTAACTAATTTATCACTGTTTCTGCATTTTCTGTGTGTTTCTACCAAAAAAACAAAAAAAATCCTTGTTTTCCCGCCTTCCTCAACTAGTTTAGACCAGTTTACAGGCATTGCTGTATTCTGGGCTGTGGTGTAGTTCCTGTGTTGTCCATTACCTTACTTAGATAGAAGGAAGTTTCTTTGCTCACCAGTGGGAGTTGGGAGCCTTGAGCAGCCTACCTGTCCCTGTAGGAAGTGACCTCAGCACAAGAAGCTGTAGTAATTGGTTGTTTTGTACCATTTCTAGCTCTTTTGTAGTTCACTGTTTAAAATCCGCTTTGCGGCTTTGCGGTTGTATAGCAGCGCCGGTTAAACAAGGCTAAACTTTTTCTGGCTCCGCCAAGTCTGCTCTTCAAATTTTCCCTTAAGGAAGCTCTACTCTTAGTATAACCAGACTACTTACTATATTATAAGCCTAGCACTTGTTCTCAATACTTCTCTACTAAGTAAGCACTCTCGTACTAAGTAAAGCACTACATCTACTTACCACCCCTGTGAATATCCACTTCCCTTAAAGGTACAGCACTCCCTTATACAGTTCTAGCATGTCGAGTGGTAGATTACTGGCGTCTCCAGTTCAGCTGGTCAATCTGGATATATTGAGACAATGCTACAATTGTCTCATGTACACAGACAACCCTCTCCTCCTCCCAACAAACACAAATACATGTGAGAGATGCAACTATATAGCCAAACTGGAGGCTGAACTCTCTCAACTCAGGGCTGGCATGACCAGACAGGAGGAGATGGCAACCACACACACAACAATCCCAGTCCCACATAGACCTACCACAACTGCAAACCAAACACATAAAAACACAAAGACATACTCGGAGGCTCTAACAAAAACCTTACCAAAACAACAGAGGCTCCCAAAGCAGACACCCAAAAATCCACCACCTCAAAACAAAACACATGCAACACATACTTCAATAAATCATTGTGTCAACCAATCACAGCCCTTAAGGCCAAACACCTTGCCTGATACACTAGTAATAGGTGACTCTATAGTCAGACACACTGATGTCCCGCTGACCAGGCTGAACAAGGAGAAGGTGACTGTGAGCTGTCTATCGGGAGCTAGGATCCGCCACATAACTCACGCACTCAAGTCACTCCAAAGCAAGTACAAATATGACTCCGTCATTGTACATGCTGGTGTGAATGACTTGAGACGTACCTCCCTGGACTACATGAAAAGAGACATAGAGGAACTCTCCGATTATGTAGCCCAGGCTGGTATGACCCTGACCCTGAGCAGCATCTTGCCCTCACCAAGAATGATACCACAATACAAAGACAAGATGATCAGCTTTAACAATTGGCTCAAGTACTGGTGTCATTCTAAGGGGATCCAGTGTCTGTCTGCCTGGGATGACATGTTGGACAAGCCACGCTGCTTCGCAAGGGATGGCTTACACCTGTCACCACTGGGCTTCTGGATATTGGCTAAGGCTCTTGCTACCCCCATAGTGCCTTTTTTAGGCAAGGCTCAAAAGACAAACCCACCTCCTTAGAAAACAATAATGGAAAAAAACTAAGGGTAATGCTGCTCAATGCCAGAAGTCTAAATCTCAAGATGCAGGCACTTGATGCACTCCTCAGCATGGAGAACATCGACGTCTGTGCAGTAACTGAAACCTGGTTCAAGGCTCCTGAGAGCACCCCAGCGCTACCAGGCTATACCTCGTATCATGCTTTTTGGCCCCAGAACCCGGGCTGAATCACAAAGGGAGGGGGAGTGTCCATATTTATCAAGGACACCCACACCTCCAGGTTAGTAGCAACACATGAAGCATCAGAGACCATACAGGTGCAACTAACCATAGGCAAAACTGCTATACAACTGGTAGCATGTTACAGACCACCCTCCCAATCTCAAGAACTCCACTCAGCCTTCCTGAAGACATTGGAGGATATTAATGTATCACAAAATACCATCATACTGGGAGACTTCAACTACCCAAACATAGATTGGGTACATTATTCTAGCCCTAATACCCTAGCCCAAAGGTTCCTGGAATTCATAAATTCAAATGCACTGGAACAATTAGTCACCTCTCCCACTAGGGGAGATAATATACTAGACCTGATCATCACAAACATGGGGACAAAATGCTCCACACCGGAAGTATACCCCTCACTAGTGAGATCTGACCACAAACTAATCACCCTGGATATACATATCCCATCTCCACCCCCAGCACAAAAGACCACAGTGAAAAACTTCTCAAAAGCAGACTTCACTCTTCTTAAGACTGAGATGGTATCCTTTAAGCCCATTGTGCCAGTGGATACCACATCCCACGATGCCGAATCCTTCACAAATGCTTTCTATGGACATCTCCAAGAATGCATGGATCATGCAATCCCAAACAAATCCAAGTCCCTCTCCACCAAAGGTAAGTGTCCTGTCTGGTGGACCTCAGCCATAAACAAATTGTATAACAAAAGAAGGAAGCTAAATCCCAAAGCAAAATCCCATGAAGGGAAGACATCTCTGATCAACATTAGCAGAAAACTATGTTCTCTCATAAAAACATCCAAGGCCAACTTTGAGAGAAAAATCGCTAAGGACACTAAAGATAACCACAAAGCCTTCTTCAGCTATGTTAGAAACCTGGGCGGAAACCCTCAGATATGCTCAGAGTTGGTTCACAACAATAAAAAATACACTGAACCCACAGATATTGCCAACATTCTGGCTGACAGGTTCAGTGCAAATTTCTCCCCTCCTTCACCCCCAAAAAAGAAATACTTATCCCAGCTGAATGTAATCTCCCTGTCATCTCAGATGTCCAAGTGAGAACCGCCCTAAACAAAGCAAAAAACACAGCATCAATGGGACCTGACGGTATCCCGGGTTGTGTGTTACGTGAACTCCAAGAGGAGCTAAACCCACACATAAAAATGCTATTTAACCTTAGCCTTACTTCGGGATATGTACCTGAACACTGGCGTACAGCAACAGTGGTCCCACTCCACAAGGGGGGGTGCCTCTACAGACCCTGGAAACTACCACCCCATAAGCTTAACCAGCCTGGTCTGCAAAGCTATGGAAAGAATCATTATGGAACTCATAAACAGAGACATAGGGGACCTACAGACACTTGACCCCACCCAGTTCGGCTTTGTAAAGGGCAGATCCTGCCTTTTAAACCTGGTTGACTTTTTCGAAACAGTCACTAGAGCCATTGACGAGGGCAAAGCAGTCCATACAGCATACCTGGACTTGGCTAAGGCCTTCGACACAATACCCCACTCAGGCATCATAGATAAGTTCAACAGCTTAAATGTAAACTCTTATGTCACTAGATGGGTTGCAAACTGGCTAAAGGACAGAACCCATAAAGTTAAAATCGCTGGAGCAATGTCAGACTCAAAGCCAGTCACAAGTGGTGTCCCACAGGGATCTGTCCTGGGACCCCTCTTGTTCGGCATTTATTTCTCAGATGTTAAAGCAAACACAGGAGGGCTGTGGCTGACAAAGTTCGCAGATGACTGCAAACTAGGCGCCATAGTCGATTCACCAGCAGACACACACATCCTACAAAAAGGCCTCACAGAAATGGACAACTGGTGTCGGAGTCATGGCCTTAAACTAAATGCCAAAAAATGTATAGTCATTCCCTTTGGGAAAAACAAAGTACCCACAAATTATCACATAGACAGCAACCCACTGAGTACTGAAAAAGTAATCAGAGACCTAGGGACCCAAGTCGACAGCGACCTCTCATTTGATACCCACGTTGCCAAAGTGGTTAGAAAAACATTCTACCTTGCACACCTCATCATGAAGGGATTCACATCCAGATCCAAGGATGTCATTGTACCCCTATATTCCTCCCTCATCAGACCCATGATTGAGTACAATGCCCCATTTGGTATGTACAGAGCATACCAAGTCCTATGCACGAGGGATTGCACGGTCCAAACCAAGTAGAAAGCACCAAATAGACCAGCAAGGCAGCACAGAGTTCAATAAATTTATTGAATACTTGTATGAATAACAGACTAGTTTCGGCAAACAGCCTTCTTCAGTGTAATACAATGCAGTCAAGTTCCATTTTAATCATCATTTAAATACTTAGCAGGAGCCAATCAAAATTTTTTTGCTCATAAATATTCATTAGTTTGAAACATATTTTAAATTGGTCATGCAAAAATGCAGTAGATAATATATATACTGAATAAATCAGTCCTAAAAGTGAGGATAGACATCCCAAAGAAATGCAAGCATAAACTTGGACAAGTTACTAGTATATTATGGCATATCCATCCAGCCATATACTCATATTCATGTTTATATCAAACTGTATTTGCGTAGCCATTGGCACCAGCTACTAGACAAGTGTTCATCAAAAGCACCAAGGTATTGTACAGCAAATACTTTAATTAAGTATGATCAGACATGCTATGTCAGAAAAATTGGGGAAATATAGGGCATTGGCAATAAGTATACATGTGTGAATGTACGTGGGTGTATGATGGAACAAAATAAAATAAATCATCAGCATCATCCATCATGTGAGGCTTAAATCAAGGATTGAAGCCCAAAACATACAGTATTAGCCTCCAAGAACAATAATATGATACTAAATGCAACTAATTAAAAGTAACAAGACATATATACTGATGAAATCAGTCCTGGACACTGAGGATAAACACCCCAAAGAAATACCTGCATGAAATTGACCAAATTTTTAGTATGTTATGGCATATCCATCAGCCATATACTCATACTCATATTGGTGTCAATCTGTATTTAGGTAGCCATTAACACTAGCTGCTGAACAATTATATATCAAAAGTACCAGGGTATAATACATCAAGTGCTTAGATAAAAAGGGCTCAGACATGCTATATCCGAAAAGTGAGGAAATATACGGCCAATGTATGGGGGGTTGAGGTGGATATACGCATATAAATGTATGTGGGTATGCAATTATACAAAATAAATGATCAGCATAATGCATACTGTGAAGCTTACATGAAAAATTAAAACCCAAAGCATAAAGTCTTGACCTCCAAGACTACTGATGTAATAATAGGTGCAACTGGTTAGAGTAATAAATAAAGATATGTTAAGCTTGCATATATAAGTGCTAGTCAGAGGACCACATATTGGGTACCTATTAATCCTACAACCACGGGGGTTCAGAATGGTCATTGATTTCACATGGACATTGTCCATATCATATGTATTATAGAGGTAGGGCCCATAATCAATACCAAACCAAAATGTTTGTATGTTCATTAGCCATATATAAAGAGCAACCTGAAAAAATGAGACAAATCTGATCCACTGATTGGTATCAGATTTCTCAACATTATTGTTAGAGAGTAACCTTGTTCTCCTATAAATGGTCATTCAGTCCAGGATGGAATAGACCCCCCAATGTAGTAATCCAATATTTCTCTTTTGATCCAGTAACCCATGCCAACCCTGTTTGTTGGTTCTGTCTCCAGAAATGCGATCAATAACCATAAAGGTGAACCTGGCCTGAGGATGTTTGAGTGTATGTTGGTATAAGGCACTAGTCTCCTTATGATTTTTCATATCACTGCGGTGTTCATTCATTCTAAATCTCAAAGCTCTAGAGGTTTGTCCAACATAAAATCCCCCACAATAACAAGAGGCCAGGTACACCACCCAATCGCTACTACAGTTACCAAAGATCTTAATATCAAAGATTCTACTGGTATTACGGCTGGTAAACTCCTTCGATTTAGGCATATACTGGCAGGATCCACAATGGCCACAAGGGAATGAACCAATAAGTTCATCACCATGAAGTGTCAATTGTTTATGGGTCGTCCCCACTTGCCATATGTTTGAAATGTGAGAAGTAGGAGCCTAAGGTTTTACCACGCTTGTATGAAAAGACAACGGGTCCCAAAATACTTCGTAATTTGTCATTAGCCAGTAAAATATTCCAATGTTTGTTGATAATGTTTCTGATCATATTAATATTTCTACCATAAGTGGTGATGAATCTGACACATGTACTGCGAGATGATTGATTTTGTTCTTATTCTGATATTGTAGTAAGTTATCCCTTTCAAGACTGTTGGCTCTACTCTGAGCAGACAGAATATCAAATCTGTCATATCCCCTATGGATAAACCTCCGACTGAGATCCCTACTGGCCGATTGATATTCCTCAATGTTGGAACTGAGTCGTTTAATACGTATAAATTGGGATATGGGAATACTTCTGATGGTGTGACGGGGATGTAAACTTGATGCGTGTAACAAGGTATTATATTGCGGGTACTTGCGAAAAACCCTAGTAGACAAGGTATTGTCTGGGTTCCTATATACAGTGACATCCAAAAAATTAATGGTGTTTTTATCATATGTCACTGAAAATTCAAGTCCCCAGACATTATCGTTAAGATACTCAACAAATTCCCTTAGATAACCCTCATCAGCCCGCCACACCAACCAGCAGTCATCCAGGTAGCGTCTCCAAATATCCATTTCCACCTGAAAGATGTTATGTGATATGTCATAAATCATATATTCTTCAACTGTATATAGGAACCCAGACAATACCTTGTCTACTAGGGTTTTTCGCAAGTACCCGCAATATAATACCTTGTTACACGCATCAAGTTTACATCCCCGTCACACCATCAGAAGTATTCCCATATCCCAATTTATACGTATTAAACGACTCAGTTCCAACATTGAGGAATATCAATCGGCCAGTAGGGATCTCAGTCGGAGGTTTATCCATAGGGGATATGACAGATTTGATATTCTGTCTGCTCAGAGTAGAGCCAACAGTCTTGAAAGGGATAACTTACTACAATATCAGAATAAGAACAAAAATCAATCATCTCGCAGTACATGTGTCAGATTCATCACCACTTATGGTAGAAATATTAATATGATCAGAAACATTATCAACAAACATTGGAATATTTTACTGGCTAATGACAAATTACGAAGTATTTTGGGACCCCGTTGTCTTTTTTCATACAAACGTGGTAAAACCTTAGGCTCCTACTTCTCACATTTCAAACATATGGCAAGTGGGGGGACGACCCATAAACAATTGACACTTCATGGTGATGAACTTATTGGTTCATTCCCTTGTGGCCATTGTGGATCCTGCCAGTATATGCCTAAATCGAAGGAGTTTACCAGCCGTAATACCAGTAGAATCTTTGATATTAAGATCTTTGGTAACTGTAGTAGCGATTGGGTGGTGTACCTGGCCTCTTGTTATTGTGGGGGATTTTATGTTGGACAAACCTCTAGAGCTTTGAGATTTAGAATGAATGAACACCGCAGTGATATGAAAAATCATAAGGAGACTAGTGCCTTATACCAACATACACTCAAACATCCTCAGGCCAGGTTCACCTTTATGGTTATTGATCGCATTTCTGGAGACAGAACCAACAAACAGGGTTGGCATGGGTTACTGGATCAAAAAGAGAAATATTGGATTACTACATTGGGGGGTCTATTCCATCCTGGACTGAATGACCATTTATAGGAGAACAAGGTTACTCTCTAACAATAATGTTGAGAAATCTGATACCAATCAGTGGATCAGATTTGTCTCATTTTTTCAGGTTGCTCTTTATATATGGCTAATGAACATACAAACATTTTGGTTTGGTATTGATTATGGGCCCTACCTCTATAATACATATGATATGGACAATGTCCATGTGAAATCAATGACCATTCTGAACCCCCGTGGTTGTAGGATTAATAGGTACCCAATATGTGGTCCTCTGACTAGCACTTATATATGCAAGCTTAACATATCTTTATTTATTACTCTAACCAGTTGCACCTATTATTACATCAGTAGTCTTGGAGGTCAAGACTTTATGCTTTGGGTTTTAATTTTTCATGTAAGCTTCACAGTATGCATTATGCTGATCATTTATTTTGTATAATTGCATACCCACATACATTTATATGCATATCCACCTCAACCCCCATACATTGGCCGATATTTCCTCACTTTTCGGATATAGCATGTCTGAGCCCTTTTTATCTAAGCACTTAATGTATTATACCCTGGTACTTTTGATATATAATTGTTCAGCAGCTAGTGTTAATGGCTACCTAAATACAGATTGACACCAATATGAGTATGAGTATATGGCTGATGGATATGCCATAACATACTAAAAATTTGGTCAATTTCATGCAGGTATTTCTTTGGGGTGTTTATCCTCAGTGTCCAGGACTGATTTCATCAGTATATATGTCTTGTTACTTTTAATTAGTTGCATTTAGTATCATATTATTGTTCTTGGAGGCTAATACTGTATGTTTTGGGCTTCAATCCTTGATTTAAGCCTCACATGATGGATGATGCTGATGATTTATTTTATTTTGTTCCATCATACACCCAATGCATTCACACATGTATACTTATTGCCAATGCCCTATATTTCCCCAATTTTTCTGACATAGCATGTCTGATCATACTTAATTAAAGTATTTGCTGTACAATACCTTGGTGCTTTTGATGAACACTTGTCTAGTAGCTGGTGCCAATGGCTACGCAAATACAGTTTGATATAAACATGAATATGAGTATATGGCTGGATGGATATGCCATAATATACTAGTAACTTGTCCAAGTTTATGCTTGCATTTCTTTGGGATGTCTATCCTCACTTTTAGGACTGATTTATTCAGTATATATATTATCTACTGCATTTTTGCATGACCAATTTAAAATATGTTTCAAACTAATGAATATTTATGAGCAAAAAAATTTTGATTGGCTCCTGCTAAGTATTTAAATAATGATTAAAATGGAACTTGACTGCATTGTATTACACTGAAGAAGGCTGTTTGCCGAAACTAGTCTGTTATTCATACAAGTATTCAATAAATTTATTGAACTCTGTGCTGCCTTGCTGGTCTATTTGGTGCTTTCCATTTGGTATGTACCTCACCCGGCATTTGCAACAGCTGGAGAGACCACAAAAGTACCTCACCAAGAGGATCAAGGGTCTCCAACATATGTCTTATTCTGCCAGACTAAAGAAACTTCAGCTCTATTCAGTATCATACCGCCTGCTCAGAGGTGATCTCTGCCTGACGTACAAGGCCATGTCCAATCAGGATCTGATGGACATGCTCCACCTCAGAAAGTCCAAGTCCATCAGAACCACGAGAGCTAAAGACTGAAACCTCGGCACAAGTATGAATAGGACATGTTGGAGGGATAGATTCATAACCCAGAGGCTTCCCATGCTTTGGAACAAGATCCCAGTTCGTATTAGGCAGAGCCCCTCACTGACTCTCTTCAAGAGAAATCTTGATGAGTGGATGGGAGATCGTAAGTTTACCCCAGGGGTCACATCTGTGTCACTGCTAGACAGGGGCACAGTAAACTAATTCTATTATATAAGGGGACCTTCATTGTGTCACTACTAGACACAGTATTCTAAATTTATTCTGTACATTTTTGTACCATTTCATGGGGTGGCAAATGCCACATCACTATGGCTAGGCTTACAAATGCCCCAGGGCAGATAGCCTAGTACTATACTATGAAACTATGACCCTCCCCTTGTTTGATAGGACAGTTAAAGATCATATGCAGAAGTGCAAAGAAAATGGTAAGATACTGTCTGCAGTAGGAGTAAAGTTTGAGGCACTTCAGAGCACCATCAGTAGGAACTAAAAGGGTGCTTGCTTACAGGACAGCCCCTTCTATTTCCTGACTGGTCTAGCCAACTGACAAAATGGTGGTGCTGGCAGTGAATAAAGCATGGCTGGAACCCGGTACATGTGAGTCAGTCCCCAGGAAGCCAAACAAGAACCTTAGACTTCTGAAAGACAAAAATGTTTGGGCCAAAACACCCCCAATGGACTTCAGCATTGTTGTCACAGCTATCAAAAAGAATTGTTGTAAGACTCTTCTTCTTCTTTTGTTCATTCGCCCAGCAAGGAGTCTCAGGCTGTTGATAGGCTGAGGATGTGGGCATATGCATCCAGTATCTTTACTGTCTGGCCTGTGAACTACGCCGCCCACATGACTAGGTTCCAGAGGTATCTAGCACAGCAGGCTGTATCCACTCTGAAGAACGCTATCATGCTTGAATCACAGAAGCAACTGCAGGATACTTTGTCTACAGTGTCTAATATAATGAACCTTTCCATGAGCCTGTTACATAATTCAGCAGGTGGAACTGCCAGTGCAGTCGGAACAGGTGTCCCCATGAGCCATCATGCTTGGCTGCATCTTTGTGATTTTGTGGACAACTTTAGGGTGTCCTTTACTAATGCCTCCTTTCATGGGGCCACCTTGTTTGATAAGATGGTTAAAGATGATATGCAGAAGTGTAAACAAGATGGTAAGATGCTCTCTGCAGTAGGGGTAAAGTTTGAGGCACATCAGAGCACCTTCAGTAGGAACTAAAAGGGTGATCACTGTGGTTTTGCAAGTCTCACTCCTCTTCTGACAGGGGTGGTCATATCAGAGGAGTTTAGTTCAATGGATGCAGCCCATAGGCCGAGGAGGTCCTCAGAACCAGGGATTACAGTTGCCATTCTTAGGCAACCTCAGAATTCCTGAAGGATTGCCTGACTGTCCCACTCTGAGGGCAGTTGAGGAGGGAGCATGTCCTGCTACCCTAACTCGTGGTTTGCCATCACACAAAACCAGTGAGTAAGACCTAGCTAAACTAGAGTTTTCACTGTGTGATACCTTAATGCTCCTGTAATAGAGGCCCATGGGATATTTGCAAATGACCCCTTAAGGGTATCAAGTGTTTCAGCTATATGGCTTCTGAATGTCCATGACTTTTTACTTGAAAGAAAAAGTAAAAATCTTGGGCATTCGGACATGTTAGGAATGATGACAGCACCGATCTTCATGATTCATTATGCCCACTAAAACATAAAGATTCTACAGTGGTTACTTCAATCACAGACGTCTCAGAAGTATGACCCACTGGCTGTCCCCATTCAAATTACTGAATCTTGCAGATCCCATCTAAATTGGTAGTTTCATTTCCGCCTGATAACTGCAGGCAGACTATTCCAGTTTCCTACTCCCACAGTCACGGTAACCACAGATGCATCCTCTCTTGGGTGGGAGTAGGCATTGTGAAGGGAGAATGGTCCAGGTTACATGGCCCAATTCAGAAGCTTGCCTTCACATCAGTGTCTTGGAGGTGAGGACAGTTCTTTTTCTGTTGCAGGAATGACAGGACTGGCTTCCTCCAGGGGTGATAAACATTCAAACGCAACACGATAGTAGTCTGGTAAATAAACAAGCAAGGGGGAATCAGGTTCTGGCCACTCTGCTGTGAAGCGATGAATGTGTGGCAGTGGGTGATGGCCTCTCTCAGTTTTCTGACAGCAACACACATACTTTGGAGATTCATCAACCTTCTGGACCACATTCTTTGGAGATTCATCAACCTTCTGGACCGGTTGAACAGAAATCGTCTTCTCCCTCATGAGTGAGTCCCTAAATCCAGTGGTAGAGAGGGAGATTTTTAACTGCTGGGACGAACCATGCTGTAGTCTCTTTGCAACCCCACAGAATACTAAATGCAGCAATTACTCTGCCATTCTCCCACATCAGGGAATGAACCCCAGGGACACGCTCCATTCCTTGGCCTTCAGAGCTATTCTATGCATATTCCCCCAACTCTCCTTATGAACAGTTCATACAGAAAGCCAGAAGGCCAGAGTCATCTTTATTGTCCCATTCTGGCCCAGACAGGTTTGGTTTCCCCTCCTAAAACCCTTCCTATAGAAACTCCCTTGGTTCTTTGATCTGAACCCAGATCTGATTGCTCACCTATCCTTATCAGGAACTTCTCATTCAGAGGCTGACTGCTTGTTTTTTCCAGTTCTAGTGATGGCATGGGACACTTCCATTTCCTCAGATATTTTATAAATAATTGTGGCTTCTCAGAAATAGTCTCGACACAAAGTGTACCATAGTAAGTGGAAAAGATTCACCCTATGGTCAGAATCTCATAATGTTGACCCCATTACTTCTCTAGTGGCAGAGATTCTGTGCTTATCTTCCTTGTTTTTAGCTGGTTCCAGTTTCTCTACAGTCAAGGTACAGTTATCAGCCATCTCCTCCTTCATGTGGGCTTTTAGGGCTATTCCTTGGCCTCTCACAAGCTAAATAAAGCCATTCTCAAAGGTATATTTCATTTGAGACCTCATATAAAAGCCCCAGCACCCCCATGGTATTTGGTTCTGAAAGCCTTGTCAGAACCTCCTTTATAACCAGCTGCATCTGCAGAATTTAAATTATTGTCATGGAAAACTGTATTGTAAATTGCTGTCACTTCAGCTAAGAGTGTATCAGAACTCCATGCCTTGTTTTCAGTTTCATCATACATAGTGTTTCATAAAGACAGGGTTACTCTTAGAACTAATACTTCCTTTTCCAAAGGTAGCTACTGAGACCAACTTACAGCCCATTCATCTTCCAGTCTTTTTTTCAAATTACCAAAAGAAAGAAGAATATATTTTACATATGTTAGATGCTCCCAGGCAACTTTGCCTCTCCCTACATAGAACAACTTCCTGTAGAAAGGATGAATAGTTGTTTCTTTCACACTTAACAACTTGGAGAAAAAAGTTTCTAAAATTTATCCTTCTAGACGTATGTCAGATTGTATCTTCTTTATCTGGGTCTATATTACAACGTCTAACTCACAGGAGTTCGAATGTTGCAATATCGAACCGTAAAGTTTGAAATCCAATTATGATGAAAACACAGAACAGCAATTTTTTTTTTCCTAGGGAAAAAAATCTCTGTTTCGTGACAAAAAAAAAATTACACTTTAAACTTAAACTAAAGTGGGGGGCTTTGCCCCCCATACCCCCCTACTTAAATGCACCAACTCTGAGATTGCACCATAGTGGAGGAAATAGCAAAGCCCTGAAAACGGCCCACAAATTGTTTTCCCTGGGGAAAAAATTGGTGTGCTGTGGCTTCGCTATTTTTGTATTTCGAATGTTTGGGTTCGATATTACAACATTTTAACTCCTCCTCTTTATCTCTGCCTCCAGGATTAGATCATTGCCCGGTAAAACTAAAGTTCACTTCATTAGAGCAATTTCTACCTCAACAAGGTTTTTTTTTTTTTTTTTTCTTAGAGCACTAGCCTTACATGAGATTTGCCAAGCTGCCACTTGGTCTTTGACTCATATGTTTGTCAAACATTGCAAATTGGACTGTATCTCAAGAGGCTGATCTTTCTTTGGGCATGCGTTCTGAAGGGTCTTCTGTCGTAATGCCAACCAGGTGTCTAGTACGTTGGGATTCTGACCCATATGTTGGATCAGATGGACTGAATACATAGGAAATGAAAGTTATTTACTTAGCATAATGATAGATCCTTTCATTCCAGTCCATCTAATACAACAACTCTCCTTCCTTTCCTGTACCTTATATGTGACTATCAGTGATTACTCGCCAAACCCACTACAGATTTACTTAAAATAGGTGTCAAACTCAATCTGAGTTATTCAATGAGGAGCAAGGTATTTTGGTTAAAACGTTAGAAAGGATTTGAGGCTGGAGCCATAAATTTGGCTGGATCAGATCTAAGCTGGGGTTCCAGGACCCATATGTCATATCAGATGGACTGGAATGAAAGGCTGTATCATTATAGTAAGTACATAACTTTAATTGTTTTATCATTAAATTGTGATTTTACTGCAAAGTACTTTCTTTAAAGTTTCTGTAGATATTTTTTCATTCCTGACAAGGATATCTCCAAGCAAATGCTTATTTATGCTGTTTTATTTCATTTTTTGTCACTGTTTGGGCAAGTGTGACAGATCTATGTCTCACCTACAAGACAGTCTTAGACCCTGCCCTACTAGAGATGCTCATTTTTTGTCACTGTTTGGGCAAGTGTGACAGATCTATGTCTCGCCTACAAGACAGTCTTAGACCCTGCCCTACTAGAGATGCTCCATATCCTTAAGTCTAACTCCTTGTGCATTACCGGCTCAAAAGGCCTAACTCTAATATGCGACATTAACAAAGCCTGCTGGAGAGACAGGTTTGTCTCCCAGAGGCTGCCCCGTCTCTGGAATAGACTCCTCATATATGTCAGACAGAGTATGTCGCTGACCCTCTTCAAGTGCAACCTTGATGACTGGATGGGAAACCACAAATTTGTCCCAGGGGTTCCACCTGTGTCCCTCTTTGATAGGGACGACAGGTGCTGAGTGAGGTTTTTTTTTGGGATAAACTCTTGGATAGGTTTGTAAGTGCCCCAAGAACATTAGCTTAGTAACCTCCTATGAACTGCATTTTACTCAGTAGTGTGACTGTGTGTGTTCTTGTTTACTACAGTGTGCAGATTGTAGAACAAGGCTTAGCACAATTTAAACTGTTTCATCTATATTTTATACAGTTTACCCTGTTTGCCTTGTGGAAGCATAGTCTTATTTTCTATTATTGCTGCCCTTAGTCAGCCCTTAATAGTGTCAGTGTATTATTCTAGCTCAAGTTTTTCCCTTGACTTGATGGATCCTGGTACGACTGCTGCCGCCCCCCATCAAATCCAGTTGCACCTAAAAAGAAAACCGTCAACATAAACATGTCTCAGCCTATGGTTTGTGACACTGTTGTTGTCTTAAGCAGGCCAACAGACCACTTAGCTTTTTCCCCATTACCTTCTGGTGCGTGCCTGCAGCTCTGTATGGTACAGGGGTCAGCCACATATCCTCCAGGGCTTTTCCAGTGCGTGGTTCAGGTACAGGAGAACCAAACCCTTTAGGTGCAGGAGAGTTCTGGGGTAAGAGAGCTCTTGCCAGGCATAATGCTCTATCCCCTGATATTATGTCCTGTAGTGCAGTTCGTATTAACAAGAAACAGAAGCTTCACTAAATGACAGACAATCAGGTTATTACCATGTACAGGGCTGATGTGGTTTCCTTAGCTAAGAATGTTTTACAGTCAGCTACTCTGGAAGACTAAGCTGCTGTTCAAAATGACTATGGGGCTGCCTTCTCTGTAGAGATCAGTCCAGTGCTGCAGATATTGATGGGGACTCTGATGCAGACAGTAGTAAGCATTGTGATTCTGTGCAGTCTGATTCTTAGGAAGGTGAACTGATTCAAAAACCTAAGCAAGTGTTCAGCTTTCCACGGCTGCTAGCTAGGCTTAGAGATGTATTGGACTGGAAGCAATCTGGAATTACACCAGAGACTGGCAGATTTATGATATTATTTAGGATAAGATTTCAGTGTTTTGGCTGTTCCTCCTTTGTTACCAGCCTTAGAATATGTATATAAAACTGCATGATCCAATGTTGTCTGTTTTCATCTGATTCAACTATGGTATGTCGGATCAGACCTGGGTACCAAATCTGAAGCTCTTTGGTTTCAGGGCTCTGACTCCTGTCCTACCCATAATTCTCTGATCGCCACCTTACCACCTCAGATCTCATTTGCTGTGTGAAGCGTTCGGTTGCACTATCAAGGGCTGCCATTGTGTATCCTTTTTGAAAAGCTTTTTTGTGCTCTCCCTTACTGAGAGAGTTTTCTTTCTCAAGTTTTTTTTTTATTTTATTACTAGTAGTATTGTTGGTGTTAGAGTAGGCTTTAACTTAGGTTAGGTACTTAGGATTATTAGCTATTATAGGCTGTAGTATTATGATTAGGGTTTATTTTCTTTAGGATAATTAGATCTGTTGTTGTCGATAATTGTGTGCAGTGCTTTATAAAGAGTGTTTTATATAATACTAGGTTTATATGTACACATAGATATTTATATCTATATATTTATATACATAGATATAGATACATTTTCACATTAGTGCTAGGAGTCAGGTATTTGTGTGTGTGTTTATTCTGTATTGCTGACAGTCAAGACTTTAAAAAGTGCATGGAGTATGGGCATAATCTGCTGCCCCAAAACCCATACTCCCTTTGTGTTTACTGTTTAGGCATTACTCACCTTAACACTTTATGTCAAGCTTGTTTCCCAGTCACTGCCTGCACCTTACAAACTAGAAGCGAGGAACTAATAGTGAAGGGATTCCTCCCTCCCCGACGGGGTCTGCCATCCCTTCCTCTGCAACTTCTGCCTACATCGAAGACAATAACACCAAAGAGAAGCCTGATACAGACAAACACAAGGAGTTGAACAAGACCAAACAAGCCAAGACCAAAAAAAGTCAAAAGAAAAGGATAATTCAGACTTCGAGAAATCCCACAAGCAGTCCCTGGATCTACATTAGCTTCAGGATCAGATCCCAAGATACTGAGACTTTTTTTGAGCAGACAGTCTTTTGGCACAGTGCATCTCCTGCTCAGCCTGGATTCTCCCAGATCCAGTAAGTTCCAGACTGTTTTCTCCAGTTCTTCAGAAGGGAAGATATTCCAGACAACCATCGGTGGTGTTGTCATCCTGGTCATCGAAATGTCTGACCAAACAGAACATCAGCAGAATGCTGCGAAAGTTTGTAAAGATGCAGATAGTGCTGGTCCATCTATCCCCCCTATTGTTTCTTTTTTGGAACCAGTACGCCCTTTGGCGCTGGTAGTCTTAGACCCAGTCTGCACTGAAACACCTTTGCTGGAGCCGATAGGTCAAGTGACTTTGACTCTGGTTCCCGTCCTCCTTCAGTTCCAACATGTTCAGATCCGGAGGAGGCTCGGAGCTGAGGTTTCATGGCTGGGGCTCCAGAGGATGGTTTGTCTTGGAAAATTTCAGAGCTGTCTCTTCCACTCCTTGCTTCACCGCTTGATAGCTCAGCACTGAGATCCATCTTGGTGATGAGGCCTAGTGGTTACAAGGTTTCTTTTCTGTTTGAAGGTAGGAGGATGCTGATGGCATGCTCAGCTTTTGAGGTATTTGAGTGGGTCCTTTTTTATGCTGTGGGAAAAGGTGTTTTCAGGTCACCTTCATCCGAGCCCAGAGTGGAATCAGCTTCTGCTTCTCATCCTTCTGTCAGACAGTGACAGTTGGTTCCACAGTCTTCACAGGCAACCTGCTACATAAGCTCCCAGTCTGATTCTGAACCCCCTGATCCTCTCCCACAGATGGTTCATGGAAAACAGATATGCAAACAGAAGCACACAGAAGCACTTAGATTCTTCCTCAGAGTGTGTCACTGAAGACACGGACTTGGATGAAGGCAAAGACACCTCCAGATCCCCTTCTGAGGATGTCACTTTCTTTGAGATCCTGGAACTGATGAAACAGAGGGGGATGGTCCACAGAAAGTCCTTCTTCAGATAAGTCCATGTTTCTGGAATCCTTTGGTTCTGCCTCATCTTCATCCTGGGTGGTACTGTCTGTTGACCCACTCATTGACTTGATGGCTCAACGGGCATTGAAGGATCCTGGCGTGGTGGAGTCCATCCCTAAAAAACCCAAAAAGATTCTCTCTCCTCCTGCCGCTAGGAAACATTAGAGCGAACGTCCTCTGGGGGATGCAATGCTTATAGCAGCAGCCACCAAGAAGGAATTGTCAGAAGAAAGTTCCTGAGTTCATTCCCCTAATAGGGAGTCTAGGACTGTGGACCATTCTGTGAAACAGGCATATGCTTCAGCGACCTTTGCACTTAGCGTGCTGAATTACTTAGCTCATGCCACTAGATTTCAGGGAGACTTGACTAAGGATATCTCCATGTATCTCTTGGGTGTTCTACCTGAGGATATTTGAGACAGCGGATTCACAGCTTTCCACCCTCCAAACTACCTCTAGTGTGGCCATACAACTGCTGTCCACTGTGGCTGAGGGCTCTGCAAGGGCAGCAGGCATTGGCTTCACCATTTGCCACCATACCTGGATGTCCCTCTGTGACATTGCAGAAAGCTTCAGGATGTCTTTCTTCATTGCCTCTTTTGATGGGTCCAACCTTTTTGGACCCTGAGTAAAAGAAACGGGATGGTAAGACTCTCTCTGAAATAGGCATCCAGTTCCTACTCCAGGAATCAGTGTGCTAGGAAAAAGTACTGTTTCAGGAAGTCACAGTGCTGTTATCAGGAAATTCTTGGAGACAGACCACCTTGTGGCAGAAGAGGAGGTAACAGTAATGGATGTCTCCCTAGAGGCAGAGGTGGACCGCATAACCGGGGTTTTCATGGACCATTTACTGAAAAGCCCTTTCAGCTCCCCTGAAGGGTTGCCCAACCGCTGCACTCTGGAGGCAGGGGCAATTATCACTGTGCACACAAGCCTGGCACACCATAACTTCAGATTCTTGACTGCTAAACATAATTTCCAGAGGTTATTCTATACATGATCCCTACCCTCTGTCGGAAGAAAGTTCCCGATGTTCCATCCAGTCAGTGGGAACTTGAAGCAGCAGTGGTTTCCAAGCTGCTAGAAAAAAAGTCATCTAAGCACTCCCCGAAGACCGGCTAGAGTCCAGAGTCTACTCAAGGTTCTTTGTAGTACTCAATAAAACAGGGGACCTCAGACCCATTCTGGACCTGAACCATTTGAATCAGTATTTCAAACAGACAAAATTCCAGATGGTAATGCTTCAGTTCCTTTTGCCTCTACTGAAGAAGGATGATTGGATGTGCTCCATAAATTGCAAGGACACATACTATCATGTGAAGACTGGAAGGTATTCGAGGAGATTACTCCATTTCTGGCTGGGAGCCAATCATTATCGGTTCAGATCCCTGCCATTCAGTCTCACCACAGCCCACCAAGATCATAGCAGTGGTGACAGTGCATTTGCACTTATTAGGTTTCCAGGTTTTCCCATACTTCAACGATTGGCTCCTCACCACTGCAACTGGCAACCTCTTACCACACTAAGATCTTTTGCGTGGACATACAGGATCTAGGCATCATGGTCAGTCTGACCAAAAGTCAACTTACACCTTCCCAGCAGATGGACTTTATTTGTTGTCACCTCAGCACGTGCCTACAGATTACCTGTCTTGCAATTTTCAGGATGCTTTCCCTTCACCTGATGGCAGTGTAAGTTCTCCACCACCCCTGTAGTCCAGCAAGACTGATCCTTTTTCTGTTGGGCTTGATGACATCCTCAGTTCTTGTGGTCCCACTTGCTAGATTTTACATCAGTGGTCCTACAGGTTACATCCAGTTCTTGCAGGTTAAAACTTACTCAGATTTGCAGGTGGGACATAGCTTGGTGCATAATATCGTCTTCTGTGGTTTTTGGATGTCCATTTCTGACGGACTCCCCTGTGGCGGTGTGAAAATGGATGCTTCCATTCTACAGTGAGGAGGCATTATGAAGGGAAGATGGTCCAGGGCACTTGGTAACAGATAGAGGTCAGTTTTCACATCACTGATGTTCTTCGTGTTTCACTGTTGCAGTTGTCACACTTGGGTGATCTGCCTTCAGGTACCCCTCGGCCCGAATACCAGAGACTTAGTATTTCTGCGTCAGTTGCTGTCGCTCCAGGACTGACGTCAGGTCATCAGGGGTATAAAAACAGGCAGCTGACACCATTACATTTGTCTTTCTTGCTGAGGAGCCCAAAGGAGAAGCAGTTTGCACGAGTGCCGGTCGGCTGCTACCTGAGTTGTCATTTCCAAATTGAATCATCCTGAAGTCTTCTAAAGCTAAGTACCCCGTTGGGGATCCTTTTTTCTTTTTCTAACTGATGTCAGAAAAAGTTAATTGTCTTGCCTGTGGAAAGCAAATACCACACCGAGATTTCCATTCCTACTGCGTCACCTGTTTAGGCCCAGACCATGACGTACCTCGCTGTTGGTTTTGTGCCTTGTTCAACTCCCAAACTATTCATTGTCGGGCCCTTATTCTCACTAAATACTTTTGTTCTCGATCTCCGTATTCCGAAATGGCTTCGGTAAGCCATCCAACTACCGATCTTCCGAAAAACCGTAAGGATAAAGACAGAGATAGACCGCACTGGTCCAAAACTGCTGACGATGCTTCCATTAAGCAAGTCGCCAGTTCACCAGTACTCAGTGAGGCACTTTTGCAGCCCCTGATGCCCAATTAAATGGATTTGCAGGCATCTACCGAAACCCGTTTGGAGTCTGGTATGCCGCGAGACTCTTCTTCGACTATGGAACCTGCGGATGTCTCTACCTTGGATGGGTCCAGAGCCGCTGAGCAGGTACCGGCTTCTGAGGAAGTTCTTCGCTCTACTGATATTCGACACAAACCGACAACTTCTTTCCCTTCTTTAGTTCTGTCTAAAACTACCGAGTTTCTAAGGCCAAGAGTATGAGCTACGCCTAAAAAGATGATCCCAACACAAATACCTGCTTCCTTGCCACAACATCAAATGCTTAAAATGGCAGAAGACCTTATTATAAAATAAACTGTTGGCTCCTAGTTAATCCACAAACAATTTATTCAAAACGAACAGTGTGTAGTAAGTGCTTTCGTCTTACTCTAATAAGTAAAACTTCCTCAGACAAAAAACAAATTAATTAAGTGGCTTATATATACACAATTAATAATCACATGATGTTAGATCAAACAATTCAAATTTTAAAAGGAGTACAGTCCCTACTTCATTAATGCATTAAAATAAAAGAAATTAAATAATAATAAACCATTAAAATCCATTCAAGAAAGTGGAACTAAGCGAGTCAGATATGTTTTTGTAAACTTCAAAATCTGTATGAATATATGTAAATAAATAAGTAATTATCACAAAAAAAATTTTTAAAAATTATTAAAACATGTTATAGTTCATGAAACATATTAGTGTAATATAATTACATTTCTCATCTCTGAATACACTTTAATTTTAATAGACAAGCTAATGAGCTCTTGTCATTTAAGCCTGGTGGATTATAGGCATTCAATCTAATCTGCCATAAGAGTTCAGAAAATTCCAATATTAAACTCAATGGGCCCCCCCTAGGGTTGTATTGTACTTGATCTATAATTCTAAAAGTAAAACTATGTTGGGGGTGTTCCTGAATATGTTTTGCTAAAGCATTCTCAGTTTTTACCCTCCTGATACTATACAGATGTTTGTATACCCTTTCCGTGAGTTTACGATCTGTTTTTCCTACATAAAAACAAAGAGAGAGTGTAAAAGACTAACAGAGTTTAACAGACCAAGAGTCCGATGACTCTGAGGTATCTGATTATGAAGACATACCTTTATCTGCTTATGAGGATTCAGATGCAGAGGAATCCATTCCCTCTGCTTCTCCTCCTGAGGATTTTTCTTTTGGTGAAACCTTACATACTTTAAGAGAGCATTTCCACTGGGAATGCCAAGACTATACTCAGTCCAAAAAGAGATTCAGAGAATTTCTAGATTTGCCACAACATACGCTTTAGCAATACCCCCAGTCCTGGATGATGTCTTTATGGAATCCAGTCTAACTCCTGATACTTCACCCCCCGCTCCTAGGAAACCAGACAGGTATTACAGAGTTCCTGACTCTCACAAATTCCTTTTAAAAAATCCTACTCTGACCCAGAGGTCATCCCCTAGGGGCCTAAAGGTATCAAAGCAACTACAGCTGAGAATCCCACCCCCTTCGGACAGGGATTCCAGAGGTTTAGACAGATGGAGTAAGAAAGTATACACCTCTGCAACTCTCGCCATTAGGGCTTTGAATTGACAGTTTCACATGCTGAAGTACCAACAACATATTATGGAACTTTTTAAGCAAAAATTAGCTACCTTTACAGACTGTGCAGAAAATAAAGAATTACAAGGGGTTATGCATTCTGCAAGCCAAGTCAGCAAGCATACTTTGCAATGTGGCTTTGACGCCCTAGAAGCATCTTGCAGGGCAGCAGTCACTGGTTCTGTACTGAGAAGGCATGCTTGGCTTAAGGAGCAGACCTTGCTAGACCATGTCAAATCAAAATTACTAAATGCTCCTTTGAACAAGGACAATCTGTTTGGCACCAAAGCAGAAGAGGTTCTTAAAAAGATGGAAGAAAAAGCTAAATCTATGCTGACAGTCAAAGATTTCTTGCAAGTACAGCCTCCTAGATTCAGTAGGCATTGCCCTTCGAAGCATTGGTCCTTTCCAGCCCCCTCAAGGCCATCTCAAACTAGACCCAGGGGAAACAGACCCCCCAGACTACAGTCTCAGGGTATGCAGAGATCTAAGCAATGGAGTGCCTCCACTTCAAAAACAGGGAGTGCTAAGCCACCCCCTTATGGAAAGAATTCACAATAACTTCTCAACTCCACTCCCTACTTCTGCCCAACTGCTCGTGCCCCTAGGAGGAAAACTTGCCCATCATGCAAAAAACTGGACTTCCATCATCAAAGACCGATGAGTCCTCAACATTGTACCCCATAGGTTCATAGGTTGGTACTAGGCTATCAACCCTAGGGCCTATACAAGCCTAGCCATAACAATTCCCTGGCTATTTCTTCCCACACTATTTACTTCCCTGGACCCCTGTCTAGCAGGGTGACTGACGTGATCCCCGGGGTGAATTTCCTTTCTCCCATCCAATCGTCAAGATTCCTTTTGAAGAGGGCCAAAGAGGCACTCTGCTTGACATGTATGGGCAATCTATTTCAGAGTCTGGGGAGTCTCTGGGTCAGGAACCTATCCCTCCAGCATGTTTTGTTTATTGTGATGACAAGGTTTAGATCCCTGGAGCGTGTGGCTCTGAGGGATTAGGATTTCTTTAAGTGTAGCATGTCCAACAGCTCTGGGTTTGACATGGCCTTGTATGTTAAGCAGAGATCACCTCTGAATAGACGATATGCGACAGAGTATAGCTGGAGTTTTTTAAGGCAGTCAGCGTAGGGCATCTGCTTTAGGCCTGTGATTCTTTTAGTGAGGTATTTCTGTGGCCTTTCCAGTTGTTGCAGATGTCTTGAGAGGTACATATCAAACAGGGCGTTGTATTCTATAATGGGTCTAATGAGGGATGAGTACAGTGGGACAATGACCTCATTTTTTTCTGGATGTAAAGCCCTTAGTGATGAGGTGTGCCACATAAAAGGATTTCCTGACTGTTGTGGTGATGTGGTTATCGAAGATGAGACCACTGTCCACCTGTGTCCCTAAGTCTCTTATCATACTTTCGGTGTTTAGTGTACTACCACCTATATGGTAATTCACGGATACATGTTTTTTCCCAAAGGGACTAGCTATACATTTCTTGGCATTGAGCTTGAGCCCATGGCTCTGGCACCAAGCATCTGTTTCTGTAAGGCCCTTTTGTAGAGTATCCACATCATTTGGGGATTCAGTAATGGCTCCCAGTTTGCAGTCATCTGCGAACTTTGTTAGCCAGAGTCCCTTAGTGTTGGCCTGTACTTCAGAGAAGTAGATGCCAAACAAGAGCGGTCCCAGGACTGAACCCTGAGGTACTCCACTTGTCTGGAGCTGGATTTGGAGTCGGCTACTTTGGTCCCAGGACTGAACCCTGAGGTACTCCACTTGTCACTTGTCTGGAACTGGATTTGGTGTCGGCTACTTTTACGGTGTGGGTTCTATCAGTAAGCCAGTTAGCAACCCATTGGGTGACGTAGGGATTAATGCCCAGCTTAGTAAGTTTATCTATGATTCCAGAGTGAGGGATGGTGTCAAACGCCTTGGCAAGGTCTAGATAGGCTGTGTGAACCACCTTACCCTAGTCCATGGCTCTGGAGACTGATTCGAAGAAGTCAGTCAGGTTCAGGAGACAAGATCGTCCCCTCACAAACCCAAACTGGGTGGGGTCCAGTGTTTGAAGGTTGCCAATGTCTTTGTTTATAAGTTCCATGATAATGCGCTCCATGGCCTTGCAGATAAGGCTTGTCAGACTGATGGGATGGTAGTTTCCGGGATCCAAGATGGATCCTCCCTTGTGGAGTGGGATAACTAGCTCTGCGCCACTCAGGGGTGCAAATTTTACTTCCACTCACTGCCAACCCCAAAAGAGTTCCCAGACCTTCCACCAAACCAGTGGGCAGAGGCACAAAACCGAGTTCAATCCCTGCTCTTCATAAGGGCAATTCAACCTGTTCCTGCAGAACAGATAGGTCAAGAGTTCTATTCCAGACTTTTCCTGGTACCCAGAAAAGAGGGCACTTGGAGCCCAATCCTAGATCTTTCCATTCTAAACACCTTCCTGGTGGTACCAACATTCAAAATGCTCACCCTTCAGCAGCTTCTTCCTATTCCTGCCAAAGATGCCTGGTTAGCCACCCTTGACCTAAAAGAAGCCTATCTGCACATCCCTATCAGGGACTCATGCAGGAAATACCTACGCTTCAGGGCAGTATCTATGTATTATCAGTTCTCTGCACTTCCTTTGGCTTATCCACTGCTCCCAATGTATTCACAAAATGCCTGGCTCCAGCCATTGCCTACTGCAGATGGAGAAAAATTCAAATTTACCCGTACTTGGATGACTGTCTGATTCAAGCAGACAGCCAGGAAATGCTGTTGCAGCACCTGACATTTATAATAAACCTTCTAACCTCCCTGGGGTACACTATCAACGAGAAGAAATCAAAACTAGTCCCCAGCCAAAAGATTGTATTCCTGGGAGCAAGCTTGAACACAGCATCCGAGATGGCATTCCTTACTCCAGAAAAACAAGCCTATCCGATGGGCTACTTCACTCAAATGGCTATCAGAACCCAGCTATCCACAAGGAAAATCCTGCAGGCCCTAGGGTTAATGGCCTCTTGCATCTTACTAATTCCACATGCCAGACTGCATATGAGGAAACTTCAATGGTACTTAAAAAGTCGTTGGTGCCAACATTCTCAGGACCTGGAAACTGTCATTCCTATCTTACCTTGTCTAAGGACAGAGTTTCTTTGGTGGGCAGCAGCATGCAACCACAACATGGGACTTCCCTTAACTCAAACCCCATGCCGCCCAGACCCTAACCACAGACGCATCAGACTATGCCTGGGAGGCACACCTGGATGACAAGTGCATTTAGGGCCACTGGAGCCCAAGTCAAATTCATCTGCACATCAACCAAAAAGAGATGCTAGCTGTTCAGCATGCTCTAACAGCTTTCAGATCCCTACTCTTACCAGGACTCCTGCTAGTAAAAACAGACAACACCACAGTTATGTGGTACATGAACAAGCAGGGGAGAACCCACTCTTACTCACTCTGCAGGCTAGCCATGGCCCTGTGGAACACTGCCTTGGACATGCGGGTCCATCTGCAAGCTCAATTCCTGCCAGGCAAACAAAACTCACTGACAGACGACTTAAGCAGAAATCTCCTAGACCCACACAAGTGGCAATTAGAACCCAGCACCTTCAGCCTTCTGATTCAGAAATGGGGGACCCCAGAGGTGGATCTCTTTGCCTCCCCCTGCAATCACCAGCTCAGCAAATCCTGCAGCGGGACACCTCATAGCAGGGCCTAGAAAGTGGATGCCCTATCCTTCCAGTGGGTAAATCTCTCAATCTATGCATTTCCTCCTCTGCCCTTTCTCTCAAGAATATTGCTCAAGATAAGACAGGACAAACCAAGGGCAATCCTGATTGCCTCGGACTGGCCACGCCAGCACTGGTACCCACTACTGCACAGCCTGTCACCAATGCCATCCTGAAACCTACCCCAGAGCCCGACCCTCCTCACTCAGCAGGGGGAACAGATCTTGCATCCACAAGTGCAAACCCTGAATCTTGCAGCCTGTCTTATTCCTTGAATTCTCCCCCAGTGACCAGCCTAAGCAAGCAGGTGCTGGACATCATTCTTGAAGCCAAAAGACCCAGTACAAGGAAATCCTATGCTGATAAGTGGAAAAGGTATTGCTCCTGGATTCAGCCTAAAGGAGAGGACACAACTCTGCCCTCCCTACCTCTAATCCTGGACTACTTAGCAGATCTACTCCACAGAGGCCTATCTTTCTCCTCCATTAAGGTCCATGCCTCTGCCATCTCGGCTCATTACAACATTGAGCCACCCCTCTTCTCTCACCCTCTCATCAAACAGTTCCTGAGAGGGGCAAACAACTTAAAGCCACCAAGGAGAACACCCACCCCTGCTTGGGACCTTAACTTTGTCCTGGAAAAGCTCACGCTACCCCCTTTCATATTTAAAATTCCTCTCTTGGAAAACAGCATTGCTTCTGGCCATCACTTCAGCTAGAAGAGTGTCTGAGCTACAAGCAATTATGGCTGTGGAACCCTTCATTATTTTTCATGCTGACAGGGTCTCCCTCAGGACTAATCCTTCTTTTATGCCTAAAGTGGTGTCCATTGTGACTCTCAACCAAACTATCCATTTGCCAACCTTCTTCCCTGATCCTCAAAGTAAAGGGCAAAGGATCCTGTACTCCTTGGACATGCACAGACAGCTCAGATTCTACCTGGATAGGACTATGCCCTTCAGAAAATCTGACCAGTTATTACTCAGTTTTGTACCAGGGGCAGAGGGCAAGGCCATTTCAAAACAGACAATTTCCAAATGGATAGCACACTGTATCCATTTCTGCTACAAAAACCACGGAAAACCAACCCATCAGGGGGTCAGAACACATTCCACTAGGGCAACTTCTACCTCTACAGCATTCCTCAGGGAGTCCCTACCAGGGACATTCTGGAGGCTGCTACCTGGAATTCTGTACACACATTCATCAAGCATTATCACCTGCATATATTTTCCAAATCCAGGGCGGGTTTTGCGACTGCAGTCCTACAGGACATACTAGCTAGCCGAAACTCTTCTTGACTGCCCCCACCCTTTCTTCTGCTTTGGGAATCAACCCAAGTGTTATGACCGTAACAGTGAAACACGAAGAACATATTACAGTTGTGTACATTTACCATAAATGTAGATATTCGAGTGTATTCACTGTTGTAGTCCTGGTTTCCCTCCCTCCAGCCCCCTTCTCTCTCTCTCTCTCTCTGTCTTTCTCCTTTCTGTGTATATTAATCACCCCTTGCAGGGGTATTGGTATTTACTTTTTACTGGTGGTGATTTTCCCACCATAGCTTAGCTCCCTATTGGGGGGCTCCTGACATTTGGGGCAAGAAAAACTGATGTAATGGGGTTGGCTGCCTGGTTTTATACCCCCTGATGACCTAACGTCAGTCCTGGAGCGACAGCAACCAATGCAGAAATGCTAAGTCTCTGGTATTCGAGTCGACTGAGGGCTACCTGCAGGCAGATAACCCAAATGTGATGACTGCAACAGTGAATACACTCGAACATCTACATTTATGGTAAGTCTACACAACTGTACTTTCTGGAGATGAGAGTAGTCTTCTTAGCATTGCAAGCTTTCCAAGACGCTTTCCCCGGAGGTGTAATCCCAAGTGCAGATAGACAATATGTCGGTAGTCTAGTACATCAGCAAACAAGGAGGAACCCGCTCCTATCCCCACTACCGAGAAGTCATAGAGTCTTGCAATGGGCAATGTCTTCACACTGCTTTCTAATAGCAATGCATATCCCGGGGTCATCCAGTGTTCTGGCGGGCAAGCTGAGCAGATCTATTTTGATGCCTCACGAGTGGTCCCTCAATCCAGCAGTGACGGCCTTGATCTTCAGTCGCTGGGACCAACCTTGCTGCAAACTGTTTGTGTCTCACCTAAACAACAAGTGCAGTAGTTACTTTCTCTTGATTCCTTCCCCAGGACAGTCACAGAGGGATGCTCTAGTCCACAATCGGCCCCCATGTTTCCTCTATGCCTTTCTCCCATTGCCTTTAATGAACAAGTTCCTGCAGAAAGCAAGTATGTGCAAGGTTAAAGTGATCCTCAGTTGGTCTTTTCTGGCCTTGTCAGCCATGGTTTCTTTTTCTGTGGCCTTTTCTAGTGCATCCTCCATGAAAGCTGGATCACTATCCAGATCTGTTAAGACACCTATCCGGACTACCTCCTCCGGACCAGAAAACCATGAAGTTAATTAACCTCTTGGTTCTTCCAATTCTAACATTAGCCAGAGATGCCCGGCTTTCCTTTTCTGTAGTTCAGATCCCGTCAGCATGCCAAAGGCATACAACTTCAAGAGTGTACAACAGCAAAAAGAGGTTTTCCATTTGGGCTGATTCCAAATGCATAGACCCATTTTCAGCTTTTATTCTTTCCTTTCTAGAATTTCTATCAGAACTTTTTCATAACGGATCCAGTTTTTCAACTATCAAAGTTCAGTTGACAGCCATCTCTAGTTTTCATATTGGCCAGAACAACACCTCTGTAGATTTTTTAAGGATTTCTAAAGCTTTACTGAAGGGAACATTCCTTCTTTGACCCATTATCAGAGACCCAGTTTGTCCTTGGCATATTACCATCATGTTACAAGCATTCACTCAGCCACCCTTTGAGCCACTAGTATCAGTAGATTTAAAGTTCCTTTCTTGGAAAAAAATTTTCTGGTGGCAGCCACTTCAGCTAAAAGGATTTCAGAGATGCAAGCACTTTCCTGTAAACCACCGTATTCATTTTTTCTTAGGGATAGGGTTTACTTAAGAACTAACACATCCAGTCTTCCTAAGGTGGAATCTGAAGCTAGAGTGTATCAATCAATGAATCTGCCAGTCCTTTTTCCACGATTTTCAATCAAAAGTGAATACATGCTACTTATGTTGGACATTCATCACCAACTTAGATTTTATGCATAGAACTAAGTCTTGCAGAAAGTCAGATTATCTGTTTTTGGTGTTATGTAAGTCTAAATTGGGGAAAGCAGTAGCTAAAGTTACTCTGTCTAGGTGGTTACCTGATCGTATTTCATTTGTGTACAGTACAAAATGTTTGTCTTTACAATCTAAAATTAAGGCTCACTCCACAAGGGCAGTGGCCACTTCTACAGCCTTTGCCAGTAGACTACCTATTGACGAAATTTGTGCAGCAGCTACTTGGTCAACAATTCTTGCATGCATATTTCATTATAGACTGGATGAGCACTCATCTCATTCATCCTTTGGCTCCACTATACTCAGGAATGTCCTTCCTTGATACCACCCAGTTCTATATGCCTGAGAATCTCTTTGTTGTTGTTGGTCTTTCGGCTTTTCCCGGTTAGGGGTCGCCACAGCGGAACTCCGGTCCGCTAATGATTGGCAGTTGGTTTTTATGGTGTTGAGTTGCCAGCCCGATGCCCAACCTTCAGCCTGAGTATCTCTCCCATAGTTAGATCAGAAGAAAATAGGCAACATTGAATACAAATGTTATGTACTAACCATAATGATAGATCCATGTTGTCTGATTTTCACCCAGTTCAACATCTTTCCCACTTACCCCCTTGATAAATTGTCACAAATAAGACTCCAATGACTGGTCAACTTTGGCATTCCCTGTCTGCAACAGTTATTACTGCCAGTGTCTTATAACCTGTCATGTCTTCTTTCATGCAGTTTGGAACTGATCTTGAGTGGGGGTTATTTCACTTGTGCATAATTACATTGATGTACTTTGGGATATAATTTTTTTAGGGGGCAAACTCAGTTTGAGGTAGAAAGGTGGAGTTCAAGGAATTATGGGTAGGGGAGGAGTCAGAGCTCTTGAACCGAAGAGCTTCAGATTCGGTGCCAATATCAGATCTGGTTGAATCTGACAACCCAAAGTTGAGCCAGAAGAAAATCAGATAACTTGTAAGTACATAACTTTCGTTTAAACCCTTTTGGCTAGTGAATCAGTTCCCAACAAGATTTTGAGGAACTACAACGTGTACACTGCTCTTGCAGCTCTCTTTGCTCCATTTCAACTGACCCAGCTGTGTTTGGTCTGACTGCCAACTGTTAACAAGTGAGCCTTGGCTTCTTCTAACCCTACACCGCAAATTAAAATTGTCAAGTGGTTAGAATCTAATTGAAAAAAAGTAGTCTTTACAATTTTAAATTATCAGACCGTCATGTGGAAATTTATTTTGTAATTTGCTTACAGTTTAGATGACTTTGCTATATCTTTGCCTGATGAACAGAAGCATTATATGAATGAGATTGTTTTCTAATGTGAATCAGGTTTCAAAACATGTTTTGGGGAGTGTCTTGGAAAGTGCGGACACTATTTCTAGAAATGCAGCCACTTCTGTTTTACTGAGAAGGTATGCTTGGTTACATAACCAGAAATTTTCTGAGGATTTAAAAATGAAATTTTGAATGTTCCTTTAAGTTTTGAATTTGTGTTTGGTCCTGTTGCTACCCAGATTCCCAAAACAATGGGATGATAGAGGTGCATTGATGTATGGGGTGTATGGAATGCTTCAGATTCCCTGGTTCTCTACTAACAAAGTGTCCAGCATCTAAGGGCAGAACAAACAAACAAAAATCTCATCCTAGCAAGAGTCAGGGTAGCAGGATGACATGGCAGGAGGATAATGCTTTCAAACCGAATAAAAGGGGTTCCTTTCTCAATAAAGATCATTCCCCTACTAAAGAATGACTATGGCAAGACTCAGGGTATCCCTTTCATTCATCCTGTCCCTCCACTCCTTTCACCTTCGCCAGGATTGCATAACCCAGCAGCCCAGTCACATATAGTCTCAGATAAATGGGTGCTGAGAATAATTCAGTGAGGATACTCTTAGAAGTGGACAGAAAATCCTCCTCCCTTCAGTGAAATCCCCTTGCACCCACTGACCATAGGTTCATATGTGTTTACTAGGCTAATGACCACAAAGGCCTTTTTAAGCCTAGCCATGCATCCCAACTCTCTTATAACCCTTGATAAGTATAAGCATGGGCCTGGGAGATGAACCATTTACAGGTTACCTGTGTCCATTAGAGACATAGGTGCCAAACCAGGGATGAATTTCCAGTTTCCCATCTAATTGTCCAAGTTGCACTTAAATTGGTTTAAGGAGGAACTCTGCTTCACATGGATGGGGAGCCTGTTCCATAGGTGGGGTAGTCTCTGGGATACATACCTATCTCTCCAGCAGCTCCTAGTTTTATCACAGGAAGATTTAAGTCTTTAGAACGGATAATTCTGGTGCTGTTTGTTTTGTAGATACGCAGGAGGTCCATCAGAGTGGGGTCTGACAATGCTCTGTATGCCAGACATAGATTTCCCCTCAAAAGCCTGTAGGAGATAGAATACAGGGATAGGGCCTTGAGGCGGTCTGCATAGGACATTTTAGTTACGCCCTGTATTCTTTTAATGAAGAACCTCTGTAGACATTCCAATTGTTGTATATGCCTAGTTAGATACATACCAAAGGAGGCATTGTACTCAATGATAGGTCTGATGAATGCCAGTGGAACAATGACTTCCTTGGACTTCGATGCCATACCTTTGTTTATAAGTTGCACAACTTAGAATGATTTCCCCACCACTGTAGACACGTGATGGACAAAGGCTAGATTACTATCTATGTGTGTCTCTAAGGCGTTATTTCTAAGGGGTGTGTTGTCAATATGATAGTTATCAGGGATGGATGACTTCTCAAAGGATACTATTATGCATTTCCTGGCATTTAGTTTTAGTCCATGGCTCTGACCCCAGTTGTTTGTGTCAGCCCCTCCTGGAGAACATTTGTGTCAGTGTGAGATTCAGTGATAGCTCCTAATCTGCAAATATCTGCAAATTTAGTCAGCCAGGGAACGCAGACATTGACCTTGGCATCTGAGAAGTAAATGCCAAAAAGGAGCAGTCCAAGGACTGATCCCTGAGGGACTCCACTTGTGACTAGCCTCTTTGTAGAGGTGGACTCCCCAGTTTTAACTTCCTGGGTCCTGTCTGTGAGCCAGTTGGCTATCCACCAGGTGACATATGGGTTTGTACCTAACCTCTTGAGTTTGTCAACAATGCCCGAGTGGGGTATTTTGTCATATGCCTTGGTCAGGTCAAGGTAGGCAGTGTGAATGATTTTGCCCTCATTCATTGCTTTGGTGACCTTCTCAAAGAAGTCCACCAGGTTGAGTAGGCATGATCTGCCCTTGACGAAACCAAACTGGGTTGGGTCTAGTGTATGGAGGTTTACTATATCTCTGTTGATCATTTCCATGATAATTCTTTCCATGGCTTTTCATATAAGACTAGTGAGACTTACCAGACACATTTATTTTCTTTTTCACATGTTGCAAACAGGAGTTTACACCAGAATCGTTTTGGTACTCAAAAAACAGCTATCGTGGAGACTAGTGTTACATTTGTTGTACCTAAATACCTTTCTGAAAGTACCCAAATTGAACCTACAAATATGCTGTTTGATACCATCTCAAAGAATTGTCTCCCTAGTGTGTATGATAGACAGAGAAATAAGTATGGGGCTTTCTATCAGAAATCAAAGTCCTGACTGTTCAGAACATTTCCAGAGATTTCTGTCTTCAAGAAGCTACCCTCACAACAGTGTTTATCAAAAATCTAGGCCTCATGGCATGAATGATCCTTATGACACCACTGGCCAGATTCTACATTACAAAGATGCAGTGGAACTTAAAAAAATTATTAGACCCAGCACTTGCTTCCCTTGGAGTTCCAGGTGCCATTGCTGGATTTTGCGAAATGAGAGTTACAGTGGTGAAGGGTTCAGATAATTCTCCATCCAGACCAAATTTTCTCCATATCCAGACCCTGGGTCTATATTACTACATCAAAAGATATTTATGTTGAACACCTCTCCATCAACACAAAACTGTCTAAATTAATTTCCACGAATCGCTGAATTTTTTCCAGGGTAAGGAATAGTCGGCCAACTCCACAACTTTGCCATTTGCCCCACTGTAGTGCCGTCTCAGAGTTGGTATATATAGTTAAGGAGGGTGTTGGGGTGTGTGGGGGTGAAACCCCCAACTTGGGTGGGTTTGATTTAGTGAGGTGCGAGTTCCGTTGTGCTACAGGGCAACTGTTTCATTGCCCTGGGAAAAATTCTGTGATCTGCAGAAGTGAATTTCAGCTGTTTCATTTCATTGGAGAGGTGTTTGATGGAATTTTTTTTTGACAAAATAATATAGACCCCAGTCCCCATATCAGTCAGTCCAGAAAGATTTTCAGGTTTTGCATGGGGAACTGTGTCCAGGGGAGTTCAATTGCAAGTCAGATGGGGTCCTTCAGACACTACAAAGCACATAAATCATAAATAAAAAAAAAAATTAGCAGTGATTTAGACTTTAAAAGTTGTCCAGCACTTATGGTCTTCATGTCTCCTTTTATTGGTCACAGACAACACCACAGTCATGTGTTAGCTGAACAAACAAGGGGGTACAATGTCATACCCTCTTTGTTGTTTGCAGTGATGGCCTGAGAGCTAGCCATACAGCATTCTCTAACACTTCAGGCATTATACACCCTGTCAGAGAAAAACCTAGTTGCAGACAGACTAAGCAGATCCAAGACGGACCCTCATGGGTGGAAACTCAGGGCAGAGGCCTGCCCGGATTTGGTTCAAATTTGGGTGAAATTTCAAATACTTCTGTTTGCCTCCTTTCAAAACAAACAGCTGGAAAAATTCTGTTTGAGACATCCTTCCATCCATGTTTGGAGGACAGAAGCATTCTTCTTCCTTTTGACAGGAATGTTCCTTTATGCATTTCTACCCTTTCCACTGATACCCAAGGCACTTCTGTAGATTCAGAAAGAATTATCAAAGATCATTGTGGTGACCCCCTTTTGACCTAGGCAAATTGGTTCGCCCTTTTAGTGGAATTGGCCAAGGGCAATTACCACATACTTCTTCTCACTCTGGAAATCCTCACACAGTGTAAGGGGCAGCTGGTACTTCCCAACTTATAGCCTGGATGATAGCTTTTAGGCAATTGTTCCATGAGGGCCTTTCCATACGGTCATCTATGTGGTAGGTGCACATGCAGATGGGTAGAGGGGAAGCTTTGCACAGTTGCCATACAGTCAGGTAGTAGACCACCTATAAAGGTGTCACTTTGGTGTGTTTGCAAGGAATGCTGGAAATGCATTAAAACCATGGATGATGACCCCTATCTGCAACCCCTAGACCATGGCACAGATAGCATGCAATACTTAATATTTAGAGACATGGAACATTGTGGATCAGGGGCTTGGTCTACTTAAGGGAAACTTTTAGTGCCTAAATGCATCCTGTGGTGCATTGTAATATTTATTCAGGACCTGCAGCTAGATCTTTGTAGTGTGCATCACGTTGCACAAAATAGCTGTGTGGAAACAATGTCAGCAGCAGAGAACCATTCCAGTAGGGAGTAAGCAAGGAGCAGAGCAGCCAGGTAGGAGAGGGGCAGTCAAGAGTGAGACCCCATACAAGGCAAAGACTGATGCAGTACATCATAGCTCTGGCAAAGTGGTGTTGTCTGATGCACAACAAGCGACCTTGACACAGACAGCACAAAATAAAATGATACATTTGTTATCTAACCCAGGCTATGTAGTCTAGTGCATGGACTGAGGATGCTGTGCACCAGTCATTACATTATATATTCAAATTAGTGGGTGGACAGGGCATAGCCATCATCATTTGCACAGATGGGGGATGAAATGACAGGTGACAGCAGCTTTGACATAAAGTCCTGTGTCATTTGAAGTGGGTATGGTACTTGAGAAATTTGGTAGCAAATTGTGGGGAGTCAGGGATCACATCCTGCGGAAGTGAAGTGGAGTTGCTGTGTTCCAAACATTGGTGATATGTACTGCAGTGGCCTATTTCTTGGGGCTTGATGATGTTTATTGCAGGAATGGTATTGAACTATAGTAATGTTCATATGCATCTGAATGTCTGTCGCTTGTTTGTAGCCATCAAATGTATGGCATCCATGACCACATTAAAGTGTAGTCTTCCTCCTACCCACAGGTAATAGGGTGATGGTGCACAGACTGATGAGGTATCCCAGTGGTGGATACTATGGAACATCGGTGGCCACATATGTGAAACTTCCCATGGCTAGGTGTGGTGATCTGTGAGCTGACAGAGATGCTGTCTCAGGAACCATCTTTGTCATTTAGTTATGTCTGGCCTGTGACCAGCCATCTTGTATGTAGAACGTTCCACAGCCATGGACAGCAAAACTAGAAGAAGCAGATTATAGGAGATTTACCATCTACTACATGGGTGCACCCATTGATGCCATGTTAGCCACCATGACCCTAATTAACAGCATTAGCTCACTGCACCTGTACTCTTTGCCACTCCACAGCCCTTACAACTCTTGCATGTTGTCCAACAGGCAACTCAGTATGCACACTGTCTCCATAATGGTCTGGGTAGCAGCCATTTGTGCCTGCATCTCTAGCCTGCACATGCGCTGTGCCAAGTATTGCACCCAGGTCAGGAAAAGGCCTGAAGTAATGGTGATGAAGCAGACCCCTACATCTTAACCCGATGGGATGCATGCACATATCAGAGGCAGTGCTGTTCATAGATGCTGTCTGGACTGGGGATGCCAGTGTAGCCTGGGTGAGACATTGAGTTACAGGATGTCTGCCAAACACTAATGAGGCTGGGGGTTTCAGCCTTTCACTGCTTTGGATCCTCATAGTGGGAGAATTTGTGTTAGATCTTGACTGTTAGTGTTTCTGATATTGCCAGTGTGTCATCAAATGTGTCATGTGGATGTTGCCATCATTGTCACTCATAGTGACCTGCTGATATCAAGCATGTGTTGTTCTATAGTATCAAACTCTGAGTGGGATATGGCAGTTGCAGACCGGAGGTACCTGTAGTACAGATATGGGGAATCCTGTTTATGAATAAATCCTGCCTGTCATTCACTGCACTACATTGTACTGTTTGGCAGTTTAATAGCCACTAGTAACCTGGTTCATTTCCTGCAGACACTTGTGCAGTCTTTACCAGACCAGCTTCCACATCAGTGCCACCGGTGGTATGAGGGTCTTGTCTTCCTCCTCAGACAGGGGCACCATGAACTATTCCACCTCTGTAAGCTTATTATGTATTGGTAGTCTACCTTCAGAAGCGGACATGCTCCTTACAGTGTCCCATACCTCATTCTTGGCATGCAATATCACACTGATTTCCCCTTACCAAAACTGATGTAGACTCCTGTTATGGCCATCTACAGCACTGATGTCCTGTTCCGCTTTATTGATACACCTGCTTCCAAAAAGACTTGCCTGCTTTATCTTTGACCAGGATGCATATGCTATATCTGTGGAAGACTCGTAGTACATTTTGGTCTCCTTGGCAGTGAACTTTTCAAGTCATTGCTTCTCCTGTGGGCCAGTAACAAGTTAAGTACATCTATGGGTTTTCATGTTATTCTCTGTTGGGTAACTGTTAATATCCCATGTGACTGTATACTGTCCCCTCAAACCATTATGGTGCTCACTTACTTGTATTCTATTGTGATGTGCCACTTCCTCCATTTTCCATATATTACTGAAACTGCAAGCTTGGTATCATAATACTTCTTCCTTCAGCAAAGTAATGAAGTCCTGTAGTACATTTCTGACCCCCCCTCCAGAATGCCTTGCTTTGCCTCACCAGCTGTACTGGGACCATCCTACCCTGTATAGCATGTCCTGCACTCTCTCTGCATTGACACTGGTGTACCCCTACTTCAACCAGGCATGACAATACAATGCCATTGAAATGTGTTCATACACCCACTTATATTTGTTCTTTTATGCCCTTGTTATTTCTGTCTGCCATTGATGTTCAGTACACTACAGAAGAGTATAGGATTTGCTACATGCTAGGCACTAAGAAGCAATGATTTGTGGTATAGCTGGGATGCAATATGAGTGAAAGCACTCCGGAACCACATGGGCCCAGTATTGTAGCCATCACGTCAGAGAAATGGTTAGAGTTAAACAAAAGACTGTTTCACTACGGTATAGTAGATAGCCCTGAGAAGAATGTGAGCTGAAAACTGTCAGGTGCAGGGAGAAAAAATACTCAGAAAGCTTTGGCTGTAAGAGTTTACATGCTGGAGTGCATCCATTTAGTGAAAACAATGGAATGGAAAATGACTTGTGCTGAAAGCCACACATGGACCACAAATGATAACTAAATCTAATGGTATTTCAACATGTTGCACCTATTTTATGTGTTCTGTTTCAAAATTTAGGGTTTCATGCACAAGATCTACACCATAACTGTCTAATAAAAGACCGAAAAAGAGACCTCCTTTATATACATCCCCATGCTGTTGATTCAGAAGGCCCTAATCAAAACAGAAGGTGGGAGTGTACAGCTGATTCCAGTAGTTCCACTTTTAACAAGGTACTTTATGGTTTTAATTGTTTCAGGAGATGACTTCTTAGTTTTCCAACCTAGTGTTCAGGGAGAACCTTCTGATGCGGTAGGAGGGAAAGGTCACTTGCCCAAAACTTGACAGAGTGTGGCTTGCTGTACGGAGAATGGTGTTTTGATTCTTAATAGGCACATACTGTTTATCACAAGTTGTTAAGACTCTTTTTCCAGTGCAGTTTTTCCTTTAGTGTAATGAGAAGGGTTTCATGATGTTCTTTTTTGTTTAAATGCTGCATGTTTGTTTAAGAGTTTAATTTTTTAATCTTGGTGAAGTTTTTTTTTTTTTTTTGCAGTGCTGCTGCATGAGACTGAAGATAATTCTAGACTGTGCGATGAGTGCACCACTAGTCTGCAGTTGTAAAGCATGTGCTGATAGAGAGGAGAGGGTAGTGATATGATTATGCTAGAGAATTTCCCTGGTGCCCTGGCCAAATTTTCTGTAAGCAGTATTAATGCCACCACAGGTCTTCCCTGAAAATAGGCCATAGGCCAGGTGGAATTTCCCAGGTCAACAAAATATTAATAAAAATAAAGTAGTCAAATGCAAGCTGTTTCAATGGTACTATAGATTTTACTGTTTCTCTAAAAAATTTGGAAAAGTCAAGTTTTGCCATTATGACAAGTTTTATTGATTTGAACCCACGAGGGGCAACTTTTAGTCTGTTACTCTTTATTACAGTAGATTAATAGAGTCTTACATATTTGATGCAGCTGTGTGTAGACTAGGGGTAACATGTATGATCGTGATTACTGGAAGTAGTCTTTTGTAGGTGGAATTATTTTCTTAGAGATTAGCTGCATGATCCAACAGTGTAGAAATATAGAGGACTGAGTTATATTGATGTGATTGACTGCTGAAGCCCACGTGACTTCCAAGGTAACACCTCACTAGGTTGACACACAACAATGTCAACAGCAAGAATATCAAGTGCAAAAGGTTGACATATGCAAAAGCTGATAATTGTGCAAGAGTGACATTCTCTTTCCCCTGGGATTGTGTGATCTTGGAGTTATATAATTAGCAGGGGTGTAGGGGATACAGGGGGCTTGCCCTCCTGAAAAAAAAATATGTTATTTTGTTTTTTGTTGGTTGCATGCTGCAAGGATTTTACTTGCATATCTGTAGTTTATTGTTGGCATTTCCGATGTCAACCTTCTGTGGTCATTTTTCTTGTTGTCGACATTGTGGTGTATCAACCTAGTGACGTAGATCTATATAGATATATATATATATATATATCTATATCTATATATATATATATATATATATATATATATATATATATATGTGTGTGTTTATATATATACACACACACACACACACACACACACACACACACAGGAAAAAAGAAATTGGTTAAAAGTGATTCTGTTTGATGTATGGAAACAGCTTTTATACATTTCACTTTGGCAAATAATATTTAGCAATATACTTTTTTCTTTTTCAGTATAAAATGGACTCTGATCTTCTGTGTAGTTTGGATAAGCTTCTCCTTCAGTTTGGTAAGATTTTTTTACACAGTGAGCATATAACTGATTTTCTTTTTTTATGATTTTGCTGTAAATACAGAAAACAAAATTTGATACTGTGTTGCTGGTAGTGGTGATATGTAACACACTATTTAATTATACTGTCTAACAGATTTTTGTTTTTTTTTCCTTTCTTTCTTTTTTTTTCTTCGTTTTTATGAATATGCTGTGAGGTATGAAATATTTCCTGTAAGATGACATGAAATGTCTCAAAATCAAAAATATTGATAATATAATAATAATAAATATTGATAATTAAAAAAATGACTAAACATATTCATTGGCATATTTGTTTATGACTACATTGCTGTTTAAGAATGAAACCTTGTCCATGTGGTGGGCATTGAGTACACTGCATCAAGCAATGTTCAGGTGGCCTTAATTTTACTGATTAAACTGTTATTTCATTATTTGCCTGTAAAAAATATTTTGCTGTTCTCATTGGTTGAGATTACAGATCTTTTTCGTAACTTGGTATATGCTGATATTCTTAAATGTGTTTTGAACAATTGTTTACAAGTTGCTTTTTGAATGCTTTGTAATATTTCTGTTTTTCAGGGTCACATAAACCTTCATGCAAAAGTTATGCAGGTTTTCAAATACTGTTGAACATCTCAAGGGCTACAGAGTGCAGGTTTAGGCCCAACTGTCAAAATACAATATCTAACTAAGACACCAAGCATCTCCTCAAACAGAGACATAGAGCCTGGTCCCAACATCAAAAGACCAAAAACCAAGCTTCCCTTCGACAAAAAAAAAAAAAACTAGCCAAAAAATAAATCAAGAGTGGCAAAAGTTACACTACATCATAATCCAGCAAAAACACCAAAACAATCCCCCAAATTTTTGGGGAGCTATAAAACAACTCCTAAAATCCAGTCAGTCCACAACTCCAGCTCCTACCACCATAAATACCACAGAGAGCACAGCCTTCCAATTTAACTCACACTTCATAAATTCCATACTATCCCTGGTAAAAAGTGACAGCAATACTCCCCTATTTGTTCCTGCAGGAGCAGTACCTAACCTTAATTCTTTCTGAATTAGACAGATACAAATTAGCACCATTAAAAACTCCTGAACAATCTAGCCCTCCTTGGCTTCCCTTCCGATCCTACATCATATGCTATCTCAGGAGCTAATAGAAGTGATTCCTCCTTCTCAATTGGGGAATTTTATTCAAGAATGTTTTAGTGCAGAATAAAGAAAATTCATGGAGACCAGTTTTGGGTCTTTCTATCCTGCATCAGTTTGTGATAATGCCCAAGTTCAAAATGTTTTCACTTCACAACCTGTTAACCCTCCTTCCTTATGAGTTTTTTTAGTAACCTTGCATTTATAAGATGCACATCATCACATTCCTGTCTTTCCAGATTTCAGGCATTTCTTAAGTTTTTTGTGTGTCTGGATCACATTATCAGGTCTGTTGTTTGCCCTTTGGGCTATCCACTGCTCCACAAGTGTTCACAATGTGTCTAACTTCTGTCCTAGTCCATTGCAGCCTACAAGGTAGCCACATTTTTCCATATTTAAATGACTTGCTTATCTTTGCAGAGTCTTTTTGAAAGTTTCAGAAATCATTCACATGAGTAAGAGATTTTCTACTAAACCTGGGATTCCAAGAGAACATTCAAAAGTCTGTTTTGACTCCATCGCATAGTATTTTGTTTCCAGGGTGCCTGCTTAGACACCTCAGTACAAAGAGATTTTCTTTCACAGGAAAAAAATAGATCTATATTTAAATATATTTCTAAGGTTTTCCACTGAGACTTGGGTCACTGTAAGGGAATACTGCAGAATTTTGGGTCTGACTTCTATGATTCTCATGATACCCCTGGCAAGACTCCACATGAGAAAGATACAGTGGAATCTGAAGCCTCTTTGGTCCCAGCATCAACACCCAGTGTCTTTTCAAATGCCAGTTCTGGGATTTCTGAAAAGGGAAATCACTTGGTGGCAACATCAAATTTTTTGTAATCCAGGTCTCTCTTTCTTCATACATTGGATGCCCAAAGACATCTGAGGTACTAGCTTGACAGAGTGAAAGCTTTCAGAATGTCCAATTGCTTGTTCATTTCTTGTGAAGGTAAAAAGAAGGGACAACCTGTGTCAAATCAAAACTATTTCCAAATGGTTGTCTCAGGCTATTATTGTTATTCCCACCACAAGAAAGCTATTCCAGGCTTGGTCAAGGCTTATTCTACCATGGTCTTGGCTTCATCTATGGCTTTCTGGAAAAGACTGAACTCTAAACATATTCTAGAAGCAGAAACTTGGTCCTCTATGCATACTTTAACACAACACTATAAACTAGATTTCTTTTACAGGTACAAGACAGACTTTGCTAGGACCATTCTCCAGAGGATCTTGGACCATTTCCCTTCCACCTTGCAGTTGTTCTAAGTTATGGTAATCTACTCATATAGGTTAGGCTACTGTAGCTAAAATCAATATGAAGAAATTGTACAGTACATACTATAGCAGTAGATATTCAAATGATCACTGCTGCAGTAGCCACTCCCTCCCTCCACCCCTCTTATTTTTGCAAATTTTTTGAATGCCAGGGTGTGGACATGTATTTTTTTCTTTCCCTAGCAATACTTTCTCAGGGCGTAGCTTCCCTCTTTCTGTTGGCATGAAATCTCTTAAGGGCCTGGCACCTAAACCTGACTTTTTAGTCAGTTAATTTCCAGCTGCCTAATGATTTGGATGTGTGGAAGGTGCCCTGAAGCTTTGGAAGCTGGCTGTTATATGTTTTGCAGGCTATAACCCATATATCTTAAGCTAATGCAGCAGCGATCATTTCAACATCTTCTGTTAAGATAATTTTCCTTACTCAACTATACTTTATATGTCTGGAGGGAGAGTTTGGCTGTGATGTTTATTGTCTAAAATATTGTCAGTTGTGTTGCAGTTTTGCTCTGGACAGCATTTTAAAATTAGACAAATGAGGAAGCATATTTTTTTCTTTCTTTTGTTTGCTGCAGCTTTCCATCTGGAGAAAGACTCACAGACATTTAAACATGAGAAGGAACAGATTCAAAGTGAGTATTTACTAGAAAACAACTTTGTTTACTATTTGTTTACTGTCGTTTATTGCATTAATAATGCATACTTACTCTTATTAAAATAGCAGACTACTAGAAGCATTAGTAGTGTGCACAGTACTTTATATATTTTTAACAAATTTATTGAATTATCACTTAAAACATAAGCAAAAGTATATGTGTTATATGTATATATATATATATATATATATATATATATATATATATATATATATGTATATATGTATGTCTGTGTGTGTGTATATATATATATATATATATATATGTATATATATATGTATATGTATATATATATATATATATATATATATATATATATATATATATATATATATATATATGTTTGTATATATAGATATATATGTATGGGTCCACTTCTTTAACTCGAAATACTGAAACCCCGAATTTCAGCATGTTGAGTATGTTGAACCCTCAAAATCAAGAAACACCACAATCACGAACACTCACAACATCAAACCTAAGAAAACACAAATAAATGCATAACCCTCCCCCCAAAACAACACAAGCACTACCAACACAAAACCAACAACACCACCACATGTTTTTGCAGGGGGGCAAACCCCCCTGCACCCCACACCCCTGCTACTTGTGTGTGTGTGTGTATATGTGTATATATATATATATATATATATATATATCTCAACTCCGAGGTCACACTAACCTGAACAAAATAGAACACACCTTCCCTCACTTACTCTACACTCCCACTGCAGACAGTCACATGTAAGGTCACTAATACACACAAACACACACTACACATGTACAGAACTCATCACATTCAGCACTCACACACATAGACTATTGCCCACCTACCCCAACCTACTTCTACAGCTCCCAACAACAACTACATATTAACACATTAACACTAAAACCCTTAAAATCTAAATACCTACCTCAATCTCCGTATAGATATTAACATCACCCACCATACCACACAACCCTTAAAGTCACAACACACACTAAATAACGTACCAATGTAAACCCAACAAAGTATCCGTAAACCAAGATTCAAAATAGTGCAGTTTCGAAAACTTCTCTACTCAAAATACTGAAATTCGGGATTTCAGTATTTCGAGTTAAAGAAGTGGACTCCTGTGTGTGTGTGTGTGTGTGTGTGTGTGTGTGTGTGTGTATATATATATATATATATATATATATATATATATATATATATATATATATGAGAAACCATATGAACATAATCCCAGTTACAAGCATTATGCATCACATATATTCTTTTGAATAGTTTTTCCCACAATTTGCATTTTTTTACATTAACGTATAATGTTAAGTTGTCAATCTCGCCTTCATTCTTGCTGGATGGGTTCGGAGCCGATCCTCGGCTCCGACTCGGCCAATAATAAAAGCTCGAGAGCTAATTCCACCGGCTCGAGGCTCCCCTATATCCCACAATGCTAGGCGGTAACTACCCAGATCTCGTTTGCCGCTATAGCTGGCGAGGTGCTCTTCTACCGGCTCAGGCAGGTTAGTTTAACTTTTACCTTTCAGGTACTTCTAAAACCCCCTTTTTGTTGTTCATATCTTAGCCCTTTTAGTTTAATTTAAATTTAGATCTCTCGACCCCTTTTTGTCGAGTCCTTTACCTTCTCCCCTTATCTTGTAGGCCTTCGGCCCTTCCCTTCCCCCAGTCCTTCAGTGACTAGTTTAGTTTTCTTTTTTGTCAGTAAGGGCTTGTGTGTGTGTGTCTGTGGCTTTTTAGCCTTTAGTTAATAGTTGATTGTTAGCTAAATTTAAAATAACTCTTTTATACAGGGTGTGTCTGTGGTGTTTTTTTGCTGTTGTCAGGCACTTTCCCTACAATGTCTAAGGAAAAGGTCTCAGGCTTCAAGAAGTGTGACTCGTGCTGTCAGAAAATGTCTCTGACAGACGGTCACACTTCTTGTGTGTATTGCCTGGGGCCTGTGCACCTGCAGGACTCATGTGCTGTCTGCCATGGTTTCAGCCCTCGAGTCCTGCAGGAGCGCAAGAACAAACTCATTCTAAGGGGTTTGTTAAAGCCTGAAGGCCCCCCGACTCAGTCTAGTTCGGGAAAACCTTCGAAGGCTTCAAAACAGTCGACTCCTGCTCCTGAGTCGACTGTAGTAATGTCGAAGCAGGCTCCGGCCGGAGCCGATGTTTTTGGGCTTCAAACTATTACCTCGGCTCCGGCTGGAGCCGAGGCTGTTAAGTCTTCATCGGCTCCGATACTATCGGAGCCACATTCTAAAAAGAGATCGAGATCCCCTTCTATAGGATCTACTCTTACTATTACTTCGGCTCCGGCTGGAGCCAAAGCTAGTAAGTCCCCATCGGCTCCGATACCATTATCGGTGCCATTTCACAGAAAGAGATCCAGGTCCCCCTCAATTGGTTCTGTACACTCTGCACCAGGATCTCCTCTACTTTCGGAGCGGAGTCAGAAATCACATTCCTCTCGGTCTTCCAGGTTGTCAGACCATGATTTGCAGAGGGTGGTGAGTAGACTTCTTAAGTCCGAGGCACTGGCCCAAATGCTCCATAGCCCGACTCATCAGTCGTTGGCTATTCCTGTCCCTCATTACATTCCTCCTCCGACTCCTTCGAGTTCGGAGCCAGGGCTTGTTGGAGCCATCACTGTCGGTGCGTCGGATCCGATACCATCTTTTTCGGCTCCGTCGTCTGCTCCGGTCTCCTCTTTGGAGGGATCTCGGCGCCGGGCTTCCCTCGTCGGCTCCGAGGGGGCGAGTGGCATCGGACCCTGTCCGACCCCGCTCTCCCTCTCGGGGCTTCGGCGCTGGTGAGTTCGGCTCCGACATCGGCTTCGGAGCCGTCTCTGTCGGTGCCGGGAGGGGTCCTTGTCTCTTCGGAGCAAGGGCCTCGGACCTTGTCTGATAGGGATGCCTTCGAGGTCATGCGGAGCGTGCTAGAACCGGGTTCTGCCCCGCAGTCGGTTCCCTCAGCTCCTCCTACTACAGTGCCTGCGGAGATTTTCTGCTCACCCCCTTGTCTCACACCGTAGAGAACCAACTCCTCAAGTTTCCCCATTGGGATTTTCCTCCTCTTCCGAGGTCTCTCCTGACCCTGCAGGAGATCCCCCTAGGAAGAGGCAGTGCAAGAGGAAGCACATTGACTCCCCTGAGTCTATCACCTCTGACACTGACTTGGAGGAATCCGAAGGGTCCCCCCGTTCCCCCTCTGAGGATGTCTCCTTTGCGGACATCCTAGAAATACTCAAACAGAGGGGAAATTGGCCAGCCCTTAACCCTTCGGAGGATGAGTCAGTGTATCTTGAGGCGTTTGGTTCTCACCCTTCTACCTCCTGGGTGTCCCCTCCCTTTGACCCCCTTATGGAAGTGGTGGCAAGGAAGGCTTGGACGGCTCCTGACTCAGTGGAACCCACCCCTAGAAGACCATCCAAATTTATCACTGCTCCCTCAGACAAACAGTTTCTATCCAAAGGTGTCCCGGTTGATGCCATGGTGGTGGCTGCGGCCACAAAGAAGGAATTAGCTGATCCTTCTGTTCCTGTCCATCCTCCTAATAAAGAATCTAGGACCATGGACAGATACGGCAAGCGGATGTTTTCGTCAGCGACCTTTTCTATGCGGTCGCTGAACTACTTATGCCACTTCACTCGTCTCCAAAGAGATTTACTCAAGGATATGGGTGAACTGATGAAGGATCCTACAGCTGAGGGGTTCAAAGACACTATGAACTCCCAGTTGGCAACCCTAAATTCAATTGTGAACTCCTCCATGCGACTGGTTTCATACGCAGCAGATGGAGCGAGTAGATCTGCAGGCACAGGCATTGCCTTACGAAGGCACGCCTGGATGCGTCTGTGCAACTTTGCGGACCCTTTCAAGGCGTCCTTCACCAATTCCCCCTTTGACGGATCATCTTTGTTTGGTCCACAGGTGAAGGATACATTGACCAGGTGCGAGGTGGAAGGTAAGACTCTCTCTGCCGTAGGAGTCCGTTTTTCCACCCCTTCTAGACCCTATCCCAAAGGTCAGAGGGGAGGGAAGATGTGGTTCCGGAAACAATCTCAGGGAGTCTCATCTGACGCACAAGGCCGATTCCCCTCTAGAGGCAGAGGGGGGAATAATACTAGACGCCGCCCCAGAGGCAGAGGAGGTCCACAAAACCAGGGTAGCAGAGAGGTGTTCTCTGACAAACCCTTTCAGCACCCCTGAGGGGCTGCCCGGCTGTCCACCTTCGGAGGCAGTCGGGGGAAGATTATCACTGTACCCAGAAGCCTGGCTTTCCCTAACTCAAGACAAATGGGTACAGTCGATCATATCCGAGGGTTACAAAATTCCCTTTATTCACATTCCAACTCAACCAAAAAAATCCCTTCCAGATGTTCCACCCGGTCTAAGGGAAAAAGCAGCATTGGAAGTCTCAAAGCTGCTATTAAAAAGAGTCATCCAACCAGTCCCAGCAGACCAGCAAGGATCCGAATCTACTCCAAATTCTTTTGGTACCAAAAACGGGACTGGAGGCCCATTCTAGATCTCAGTCACTTAAACAAGTTTGTCAAGAAAACAAAATTCTGGATGGTCACGCTACAGTCCATCCTACCCTTCTTGGGTCAGGACAATTGGATGTGCTCGATAGATCTTCAGGATGCGTACTACCACATCAAAATGAACCGACGCTCCAGGAGATATCTCCGCTTCAGGCTGGGAGCCAGTCACTACCAGTTCAGAGCCCTGCCCTTTGGTCTCACTACAGCCCCCCGAGTGTTCACCAAATGCATGGCAGTGGTCACGGCTCACTTGAGGCGCCAGGGATTCCAGGTGTTTCCATATCTGGACGATTGGCTCCTTACGGCCACCACCAGGCATCAGCTTCTACTATCCAGGAATTTCACCATGCAAACCTGTCAAGCTCTAGGCATCTCAATAAATTTCGAAAAATCTGCCTTGTCGCCTTGTCAGTCTATTACTTTCATAGGCGCCAAATTAGATACACAAACTCTTTCAGCAACACTCACAGAGCAGAGGGTTTTAGACATTCGGAACCAAGTATCCCTTCTGTTGCAATTGGTCAAAGTCAAAGCCAGATTAGTGTTAAAGGTACTAGGACTCATGGCAGCAGCTATTCCCCTTCTCCCTTAGCTCGCTTTTACATGAGGATCCTCCAGTGGATGCTCTTTACCCAATGGTCCTTTCAACGACTCCCAATGTCCCATACCATACTGATAACTCAAGTATGCAAGAATCAACTATCTTGGTGGGTCACGTCACCTCAACTTCTCCAAGGAAGACCCTTCACTCTCTCCCCTCCAGTTGCCACGTTGACAACAGATGCCTCCCTGATCGGGTGGGGGGGGCATTATCAGGGCAGGACAGTCCAGGGCACGTGGCAACCCTTCGAGTGCCACTTGCACATAAATGTCCTAGAGATGAGAGCAGTGCTTTTAGCGTTGCAAGCCTTTCACGACTCTCTTCCCAAAGGGACTATTGCAATCCAAACGGACAACATGTCCGTGGTGTGGTACATCAACAAACAAGGCGGAACCAGATCATACCCTTTATGTCGAGAAGCACTCAGACTTTGGCAATGGGCGATCTCTTCTCAACGTTTTCTGATAGCGACGCATATCCCCGGGAAATCCAACGTCATTGCAGACAGGTTGAGCAGAGCAATTCTCATGCCACACGAGTGGTCTCTAAAGACATCAGTTCTAGAAGAGGTATTTCTAAGATGGGGCCATCCTTGCTGCGATCTTTTTGCTACTCCCCAAAACAGCAAGTGTCAAGACTTCTTCACGCTCTTCCCGTTACCAGGCCTTCCCACCAGAGACGCTCTAGTCCACGATTGGCCCGGGACTTCTGTATGCCTTTCCCCTTTCCACTGATACCTCAACTAATTCAGAAAGCCATCGCCTTGAGAGTGACTATGATCCTCATTGCCCCTTACTGGTCTCGACAGATATGGTTCCCCTTTCTTCATCGTTACCTTTTGGAGCAGCCTTGGCATCTGGACCCAGTACCAGATCTCATTACCCATCAGTCGGATCAGCTGCACCAATCTCTGTCTTCCCTAAACCTCACAGCATGGTTTCTCCAATTCCTACCTTAGCCAGGCTTCCCTCAATATCTCGCCGGTCCGAGATATATTGATAGCCTCTCATAAATCCTCTACCCGAAGATTTATACTAGTAAATGGAAACGTTTTTCCCTTTGGGCATCATCGAAAAACATTGATCCTTTTACTGCACCTATCCAGTCCATTTTAGACTTCCTGGCGGAACTATTTCATTTAGGATCTTCTGCATCAACCATTAGAGTTCAGTTGGCTGCCATTTCAAATGTTCATGTGGGTGTTTCAGAATCCAGCATTATGGCTCACAAACTTTGTAAGGCCTTCTTAAGAGGTATATTTCTTCTCAAACCTCCGATCAAAGACCCTCCGCCTCAATGGGATTTAAACTTGGTTCTGGCGTCTTTAATTCTTCCCCCCTTCGAACCAGCGGCTTCATGTTCTCTGAAATTGCTTTCCTGGAAGACACTTTTTCTGGTAGCTATAACTTCAGCGAAAAGAGTATCAGAACTCCAAGCCCTCTGCAGTCGTCCTCCTTACCTAGTTTTTCACAAAGACAGAGTATCTCTCGACGAACCCATCCTTTTACCAAAAATCTCTTCTCAAATTAACCTAAACCAGATTATTGATCTCCCGTTTTTTCCTAACTATTCAAATAGATCAGAGCAAAAGCTGCATTTTTTGGATGTTCATCGCCAACTAAGATATTACTTAGACAGAACTAAACAACTCAGGAAATCTGATCAATTGTTTCTGTCATATGCAGAAGGAAGATTGGGCCTTCCAGTTACCAAAGTATCTCTGTCTAGATGGCTCACTTCTACAATTACTTTCATCTATGAGATCAGACATCAAAAATTACCCTCAAGACCTAGAGCTCATTCAACCAGGGCATTAGCTACATCCATAGCCTTTCAGGACAGATTGCCAATAGACTCAATCTGTGCAGCAGCCACATGGGCTTCTCCTCATACATTCATTTCACATTACAAATTGGACATGGTTTCCAGAAGCCGTGCCAATTTTGGTTCCACTGTTCTCAAGAGTCTGTTCCGATAGGCCACCCGGGATGAGGTGCTAGGGACGTGGTCCCATCCAGCAAGAATGAAGGCGAGATTGACAACTTAACATTAAGAAGTTATGTACCTACCATAACGTTCCATGTTAGTTGTCTTCTTCTCGCCTTCTTTCTTGCGTCCCTCCCTCCTTCCCCCAAGCCTGGACAGACCGACCGGAATTCTTTGTGTTTCTTCTTCTGAAATTTGTTACTCCATTTTTGGAGACTAATATTGCTTGGTATAGCTACCAAACGAGATCTGAGTAGTTACTGCCTAGCATTGTGGGATATAGGGGAGCCTCGAGCCGGTGGAATTAGCTCTCGAGCTTTTAGTATTGGCCGAGTCGGAGCCGAGGATCGGCTCTGAACCCATCCAGCAAGAAAGAAGGCGAGAAGAAGACAACTAACATGGAACGTTATGGTAGGTACATAACTTCTTATTTTTGACATAACATTAAAATTAAAAGTGTATGAGGCAGTAATTGTTGTGTATTTTTCATCATTCTTGTCTTCACAGTTTAGTTGCAGTAACTAAGATGTAATAAAAAGGGTCAGCTTTGGTAACTGGATGGACTTGCACAACAGGCATTATGACCATTCAGCAAATAAAATTTTCCCATGCTGTCAGGTAACCCCATTCCCCATTATGCACCTCATACTCTTTTCTTTCTCCACTTCATAGGTTCATAGGTGTTTACTAGGCTAATTACCACACGGGCTTTTCTAAACCTAGCCATGCATCCCATATCTCTGACAAGCTCTGGTACCCTTGATAAGTGTGAGCAGGGGCTTGGGAGATGAAATATTTACAATCAGGGGCCTGGGAGATGAATCTTTTACAGGTTGCCTGTGTCCATTAGAGACATAGGTGCCAAGCCAAGGATGAATTTCCTGTTCTCCATCCAATTGTCCATGTTACACTTGAATTGGGTTAGGGAGGAACTCTGCTTCACATGGATGGGGAGCGTGTTCCATAGATGGGATAGTCTTTGGGATACATACTCTTCTCTCCAGCAGGTCCTATTTATATCAGAGGCAAAGTTTAAGTCTTTAGAACAAGCGATTCTAGTGCTGTTTGTTTTTTCTGATATGCAGGAGGTCCAACACAGTGGGGTCTGACAATGCTCTGTATGCCAGGCATAGATCTCCCTTACAGCCTGTAAGAGACAGAATACAGGGATAGGACCATGAGGCGGTCTGCACAGGACATTTTAATTACTCCTTGTATTCTTTTTAGTGAGGAGCCTCTGTGGACATTCTAAAAAATAGTGAAAGGGTATGTAGGTGATTACTAGACCAACAACTTCAGGAGGCCTTTTAAAGCCTAGCTGTACTTCAAAAAGGTGAGAATCAAACCCTGTGCCTTGTGTCTGTAAGGTGAACACCTTAACCATTTTGTCAACCCTGAACCCATAAAAGTTTGGGCTTAGTTGGATTAGAACCCAGGGTCACCTATACTATAACACTTACAACTGCTGCCATAGGAGTAACAGTTGATGTTAAGTTGTCAATCTCGCCTTCATTCTTGCTGGATGGGTTCGGAGCCGATCCTCGGCTCCGACTCGGCACTTGCTTAGCTTGAGAACTTCTTTTACCAGCTCGAGGCAACCCTATATCCCATGATGCAAGGCGGGACTACCCCAGATCTCGTTTGCCGCTTTGCGAAGAGGTCTCCTTTTTGCCAGCTGAGGTAAGTTTGAATTTTTCAAACAGCTTAGTCAGGGTTTATCTCTCCCTTGTTCCTTTTTATAGTGTGTAGTGTTTATACAGCCCACCCTATTTCCCCATATAGTTAAAAACTTCTAGTTTTTATAAAAGTTTAAAAATATTTCAGTTAGGCCTAGGCCTCCTTTCTTAATCCCTATCTGTGTGTCTGTGTTTGTTGGGATTAATTGTGTGACTGTTTGGGGTGTGTGTGAGTGTTATTTTTCTTGGACTATGTCTAAGGAAGTAAAGGTCTCAGGCTTCAAGAAGTGTAACTCGTGCTGTCAGAAAATGTCTCTGACAGACGGTCACACTTCTTGTGTTTACTGCCTGGGGCCTTTACACCTGCAGGACTCCTGTGCTTTATGTCACTCTTTTAGCCAGAGAGTCCTGCAGGAGAGGAGGAATAAGTTGATCCTCCGTGGCTTACTAAAGCCAGAAGGTTCACCCACTAAAAATGGGTCTAGTAAACCTTCTAAGCCACCTAAGGTTCAGGCTACAGCTTCTAAGCCTTCCCCGGTGGCTCTGACTTCAGAGTCGAGATCGGCTCCGGCCGGAGCCGATCTTTCTTCTTCTGAGGTGGTAGGGTCGGTTCCGATCGGTTCCGACACCCAATCTGCTGTTGCCTTGTCGGCTCTGGCTGGAGCCGACATATTATCCAGTATCGGAGCCGAGAAGCCTTCGGCTCCATCTGGAACCCAGAGGACGTCGGCTCCGATGGCTTCGTCCAAGAAGAGATCTCGGTCCCCTTCTTTGGAGTCTATCCACTCGGCCCGGGTCTCCTCTTTGTCGGAGCGGAGTCATCGGAGCCGATCTTCGAGATCTTCCAGGCTGTCTGACCACGATTTAGAGAGGGTGGTAAGCAGGCTGTTGAAGTCGCAGGCACTGGCCCAAATGCTCCATAGCCCGTCTCAGCAGACTTCGGCTATTGCTTTACCCCTTGAACTTCCTCCTCCAACTCCCCTCCAGAGTTCGGAGCCGGAGCTTCTCGGGACAGCGACCGTGTCGGCGCCGGAGCCGATACATCCTTTTTCGGCTCCATCGTCTTCGGCTCCGATCTCTTCCATGAGACCTTCCTTGGAGGGATCCGGTCATCGAGTTTCCCTTGTCGGCTCCGAGGGGGCTAGTGGCATCGGACCCTTGTCCGACCCCGCTCTCCCTCTCGGGGCTTCGGCTTTGGTAAGCTCGGCACCGACATCGGCCTCGGAGCCTTCCCTCTCAGTGGAGTCGGGAATTCCTATTTCCACGGAACGGGAATATTCCGGCCTCCCAGGGAGGGGAGCCTTTGAGGTGATGAGGAGTGTCCTGGCACCTGAGCCAGGTCAACGGTCCATCCCTTTAGCTCCTCCCTCTTCGGTGCCTGTAGACACCTCTTGCCAGCCTCTTGCTCTCAGGCCCAGGGATCCATCGCCCCAGGTTTCCCCATTGGGAATAACTTCCTCTTCCGAGGTTTCTCCTGATCCTGCAGGGGAACCCCCTCGGAAGAGGACGTGTAAGAGGAAACACACAGACTCCCCTGAGTCTACTACATCTGATACCGACTTAGATGAGTCGGAGGGCCCTCCATTGACCCCTCCGAGGATGAGTCGGTATACCTGGAGGCTTTTGGATCCCGACCCTCCACCTCCTGGGTGTCTCCGCCTTTCGACCCACTTATGCAGGTAGTGGCTTGGAAGGCGTGGGCAGCTCCAGATTCTGTGGAACCGGTCCCTAGGAGACCATCCAAATTTATTATGGCCCCTACAGACAAGCAGTTTCTTTCTAAGGGCGTCTCTGTGGATGCTATGGTGGCGGCGGCGGCCACCAAGAAGGAACTTGCGGATCCTTCAGTACCTGTCCATCCTCCTAACAAAGATTCTAGGACCATGGACAGGTATGGAAAGCGGATGTTTTCTTCAGCGACCTTTGCTATGCGTTCGCTGAACTACCTTTGTCACTTCACCAGGCTTCAAAGAGATATTCTCAAGGAACTAGGTGAAGTGGTCCAGGATCCTTCTGCTGCTGGGGCTCAAGAAAAGATTGCCTCACAGCTAGCAATCCTGAATTCCTTAACCAACTCCTCCATGCGGCTCATATCCTATGCAGCCGATGAAGCGAGCAGAGCCGCAGGCACAGGAGTGGCTCTTAGACGTCAAGCCTGGATGCGGCTTTGTAATTTTGCGGACCCCTTTAAGGCGTCCTTCACCAATACCCCCTTTGACGGTTCGGCTTTGTTCGACCTCAGGTGAAGGAAACCTTGACCAGGTGTGAGCAGGACGGCAAAACTCTTTCTGCCGTTGGAGTCCATTTTCCACCCCTTCTAGACCCTATCCCAAGGGTCAGAAGGGAGGGAAGATGTGGTTCCATAAAGCCCAAGGAGCAGCCGGACACACGTGGGCAGTTTACCCCAGAGGCAGAGGGAGTAACAATAATACGCGCCCTAGGGGCAGAGGGGGTCCTCAGAACCAGGGCAACAGGGAGTCTCTTCCTGAGAAGCCCTTTCAGCATCCCTGAGGTGTTGCCCGACTGTCCACCCTTGGAGGCAGTCGGGGGAAGGATTTCGCTGTACCCAGTAGCCTGGCGTTCCCTTTCACAAGATATGTGGGTACAGTCGATCATATCCGAGGGTTACAAAATCCCTTCGAAGGTATCCCGTACCTCACCAATCCCTTCCAGACATCTCACCCGGTCAAAGGGATTTGGCAGAACAGGAGGTTACAAAGCTCCTAGAAAAAAGAGCCGTCCAGACTGTTCCGGCAGACCAAGTAGGATCCGGCGTCTACTCGAGATTCTTTTTGGTCCCCAAAAGGACGGGAGATTGGAGACCAATATTAGACCTAAGCAATCTAAACAGATTTGTCAAGAAGGCAAGATTCCGGATGGTCACGCTTCAGTCCATTTTGCCCTTTCTGGGCAAGGACAACTGGATGTGCTCGATAGACTTTCAGGATGCGTACTATCACATAAAGATTCACAGGCGCTGCAGGAGGTTTCTCCGCTTTTGGCTAGGGACCAGTCATTATCAATTCAGAGCCCTGCCCTTTGGCCTCACTTCTGCCCCCAGAGTGTTTACCAAATGCATGGCAGTGGTCACAGCTCACCTGAGACGTCAAGGATTCCAGGTGTTTCCTTATTTGGACGACTGGCTCCTCTCCGCCACCACCAGGCATCAGCTTCTTCAGTCCAGAGACTACACTCTGCAGCTTTGCAAAAGTTTGGAAATTTCAGTGAATTTCGAAAAATCTTCTCTGCGGCCTTGCCAATCTATCACCTTTATAGGTGCAGAATTAAACACCGTCAAGTTGTTAGCCAGACTAACAGATCAGAGAATTCTGGACATCCAAAAATACGTTCGGATTTTATTGCAGAGCAGCAAAGTCAAAGCCAGATTGATACTAAAAGTTCTAGGTCTTATGGCTGCGGCCATTGTTCTTCTTCCACTGGCTCGCTTCCACATGCGTCTTCTGCAGTGGATGTTATTCACTCAGTGGTCATTCCACAGTCTTCCGATGAGACACGAAATCTTAGTCACACAATCGTGCAGGACTCATCTGAACTGGTGGATATCTTCCCCTCTTCTTCATCAGGGCCGACCATTTGTTCCCCCTCCTCCGGTTGCCACAGTCACTACGGATGCCTCTCTGATCGGGTGGGGGGGGCATTATCAGGGCAGGATGGTCCACGGGACGTGGCAACCCATAGAATACCATCTGCACATAAATGTCCTGGAGATGAGAGCAGTGCTTTTAACGTTGCAAGCCCTCAACGACTTTCTTCCCGTGGGGACTATTGCAGTGCAAACGGACAACATGTCCGTGGTCTGGTACATCAACAAGCAGGGCGGGACCAGGTCCTATCCGTTGTGTCAAGAAGCTCTCAGACTTTGGCAATGGGCAATCTCCTCTCATCGGTTTCTGATAGCAATGCACATCCCCGGCAGGTCTAACCTCTTGGCGGACAGGCTGAGCAGAGCCATTCTCATGCTTCACGAGTGGTCTCTCAATCAATCTATAGTGGACCAGATTTTTCTGAAGTGGGGCACACCTTGTTGCGATCTTTTTGCTACACCACAAAACAACAAGTGCCCCGACTTCTTCACCCTCTTTCCCTTACCAGGCCAACCCCTGAGAGACTCTCTAACCCAGGATTGGCCCCGGGGACTTCTGTACGCTTTTCCTCCCTTTCCCTTGATTCCACAAGTCATTCAGAAAGCCACCGTTTTGAGGGCCAAGTTGATTCTCATTGCCCCTTACTGGCCTCAACAAATTTGGTTTCCGTCTCTGCATCGTCACCTCCTGGTGCAGCCTTGGCATCTGGACCTAGTTCCGGATCTTTTGATCCACCAGTCGGGTCAACAGCACCGGGCCATTCATTCTCTCAACCTCACTGCTTGGTTGCTCCACTTCCTTCCCTAGCCAGGCTTCCTATGATCTCTGATCCTGTCAGAGATATCTTAGTAGCTTCTTTGAAGTCTTTATTTACATTTAACCTACCAGCTCACTTGGAAACATTACCCTGCTTAGAGACAGCGAAACCTTCTGTTCCTGCACCTATCTGTACCAGTTCACCTGAACCCACCCAGCTGGACGCTTAAGGAAAATATTCTTTATTTACATTTAACCTACCAGCTCACTTGGAAACATTACCCTGCTTAGAGACAGCGAAACCTTCTGTTCCTGCACCTATCTGTACCAGTTCACCTGAACCCACCCAGCTGGACGCTTAAGGAAAATATTCTTTATTTACATTTAACCTACCAGCTCACTTGGAAACATTACCCTGCTTAGAGACAGCGAAACCTTCTGTTCCTGCACCTATCTGTACCAGTTCACCTGAACCCACCCAGCTGGACGCTTAAGGAAAATATTCTTTATTTACATTTAACCTACCAGCTCACTTGGAAACATTACCCTGCTTAGAGACAGCGAAACCTTCTGTTCCTGCACCTATCTGTACCAGTTCACCTGAACCCACCCAGCTGGACGCTTAAGGAAAATATTCTTTATTTACATTTAACCTACCAGCTCACTTGGAAACATTACCCTGCTTAGAGACAGCGAAAGTATGTGCTATTATAGCTTCTAGTAAAGGAAGTAATAATTATATTGTTAAAATACTGCTAGGTAGACAAGCCTTACAGTCAGGTAACCAGCAGCCAACCTATCCCCCCCATATTTAACGTTCTACATAAATCTTACCTCCAGCTCACACCCTCCTTATTTCTACTCATTTTATCTCCCCCTTACTCCTTGTCTGATATCTCCTTTAGGAGACCTACTACTGCATTAAAATAACTGGCCACTAGGTGGAGCCTAATATCAGCTTCTGAATATTAGTTTTCTTAGTTTTCTTCTCACATTCGTATCCATATCTCTCCAAATTTCTCTTCCCAGGGTTTCTCCTAACCTACTGTTTTACCATCTCTCCTACAACCTAAATTATCTCTTGTCTCACTCTACTCCTTATACTATCTACCTTTAATCCTGACAGCCCCTCAACACTCCTCTACTTTTTCTTACCTTCAGTCTTATCCACTATATTTCATACCTCACTGATTGTCTTCCTTGACAATCTACTCTTGTCTCTTCGCTCCGTTAGCCTCACGGGCTCACTCCGCTCCCTACCCTGCCCCAATTCCCACCCGCCCCAGTGCTCCAACATTTATTCCTCTCTAACCACACCCACAACACATTCTATCCAATCAAACTACTCACATCATTAACACCCCAACCCTCACTATCTCAACATATCCTCTGCTACCTCTTCAATTCTCCTCCTGGTTACAACATACTAACTATTTACAAACCTTCTAACTGCTTAAAAGACTATCAACTACTTTTCTCCCACTTCTCAAACTGTTATAATGCCTACTTCTATTATCCCACACCAACTGCGATTATTTTTCATACTTTCTCTCATACCTCTCCTAACCTCTACCTATTTCTTAACCTCCTATGAACAATCACTTTACTCTACTCTTCTCCTCCCCACCAAACACACATCCACACCACCTCTAACTAACCATCACAACCTCCTTAAATATATATCCAAACCCTCCTACCTACTAGCCAAATATCATAGGCTAACTCACATTACGTATACAGTCCATGATGCTAAAAAATTTACAGACTATTACTATAACACTCTCAACCCTAAACACATAGCACTCCTCCTCTCCCTACTAGATGGTGACATTCACCCAAACCCTGGCCCAAACCATAACATTAACTCTACAAACAGCAACCCAAATAAATCTAGTACACTAAAACCTATCAAACCTTCTGACTCACTCTCTATAGCTCACCTTAATATCTAAGCATTTGTAACAAAATTACTCAACTTCATGCCCTTTTAGATGTCCACCTATTTGACATCCTATGCCTATCTGAAACCTGGCTTAAACCTACTATTAAGGACAATGAAGTGACCCCACCAGGCTATAATATCATTAGATTGGACCGCACTGCCAAAAAGGAGGAGGAATAGCAATCCTCTATAAAGCAGAGCTACAAGTTAGCACTGTAAATCATAACCCACCTTCTGACAACAGTACTGAAATACTAATCACTAAATTTCAAATCAACACACATAAGGCTATTAATATTGTCTGTATATACCTTCCTCCAGGAAACAATATCAATACACTCGAGAATATCCTTAACTGGCTTTCCATAAATCTGCCACAAGAAACCATAGTCCTTGGAGACTTTAATATAGACTGGAATACCTGTAATACTACACACCCTACCACCCATATCAACCTTTATGGCTTCTCACAAACTATTGACTCCCCTACCAGAATTAACAAACCCAACAACAAAGAAAGTACCTTGGACTGGATACTTACTAATAGCCCTCAGCAAACATACAAAACAGGTACCCTCCCAGATGACCTAAGTGACCATTCACTAACCTACATTATCAGACATAAAACTAACCAAACTTTCCCATGCTCATACAGAACACTACGCACCAAAAGAAATTTAACCCAGAACTTTTCCAGGCTGAACTCAAACAATGTAATTGGTCACCATTAAAATCTCTCCCAATCAATGAAGCAGTAGAGTACTTTAATTCTAAGTTCCTAACCATCCTGGAACATCATGCCCCCTTACGCTCTGTTAGAAACAAATCTAAACCAGCCCCCTGGCTCACAAACATAACTAGGCAAAAAATCCTAATTAGAAACAAATTCTGGGCAAAATGGCGTTCCACAAAAAATCCTTCAGATCACCAAATCTTTAAACAACATAGAAACAACACAAAACATGCCATCCTGTTAGATAAAAGAACTTCTACCAACAGCACTCCCACCATAAGGAACCACAAAGTTTTGGACTAGCATTAATAAACTCCTATACCCAGGTCAGTTAATCACTCCCAACCCACTTGGCTCCAACCCTAACAATCCCTCCCAAACTGCCAATGCCTTCAATTCTTTCTTCACAAATGCTACCCAAAACTTGCTAGCCATTTATCTCCTGATACATCAAATTTGCCTACTTCTACCACTATCCCACCCCCACCATTTCATATACAACCAGTACCTACTTCCTTCATTTGCTCCCTTCTCCAAAAACTTAAACCTACCACCCCTTCAGCAGACCAACTCCTGCAGAATTTCTACAAAAGGAGCTAAAGCCGTAGCTTACCCAATTTCCATACTCATCAACAGAACCATATATGAGGGACTATCCCATCCATCTGGAAAATTTCCCATATTATCCCACTACACAAAGGAGGTCATTCCAATGACTACTCTAACTTTCGTCCTATTGCTCTGTTATCCCTCTTGCAAAATTATGGAAAAATGCATCCATAAGCAACTTCTAAAACACCTTCTCCATAACAACCTCCTTGCCAACTGCCAACACGGTTTTAGACCTTTTCACAGCACCACCACTGCCCTACTATCCTTCACAGACAACATCAACAAAAACCGTAACAATAATATTTTTCCTCTGCTGTCTTTATTGATTTATCTAAAGCCTTTGATATGGTTAATCACCAACTCCTAATACACATTCTGAAATCGCTTTCACTTAATTCCCTAGCTATAAATTGGTTCAAATCTTACCTTGAAAACCGTCAACAGGCTGTACTCTGGCAAAACAAACTCTCTAGTAACCTTCCTATTACCCTCGGTGTTCCACAGGGCTCCATTTTAGGCCCACTTCTATTTTCCATCTATATTAATGACCTCCAATCAGCAATCCCACATACCATCTGCATTCAATATGCAGATGACTCTACTATTATCTGCACAGCCACCTCTCAAACTGAACTTAAATCTCTGACCCAACAAGCTTTTAACACTGTAGAACAATGGTTCTCAAACCGATGCCTCCTGCTTAACCCAAAAAAAACTAAATTGCTACTCTTCACACCAACCCGAAACTCCACCCCTATTTACCTTACACTCACATCTACTGATGGAACTGTTATTACCCCCGACACATCTACTAAACTCCTAGGAATAACAATTGACAACAACCTAAACTTTGATAGTCATATAAACAGCACAATAAAATCAGTTAACAAAAAACTAGGATCCCTTTATAAAATCAAGCCCTTTCTTACACCAGTAGCTAGGACCACTATAGCCAGAACCCACTTAATCTCAACTCTACTTTATGCTTCCCCTATATATACTAACCTTTCAAAAAATAACCTCAACAAACTGGCAACATCCTATAATAACATTGCTAGATTTGCAACAGGCTCTCCCTTCAGAACTCATCACTGTTTAAACCTAAAACAACTGGACTGGCTAGAATTTCTTAACCATATTCAATTTCTCCAGCTTACCATTGTCCATAAGTCCCTGCACCAACCCCACAACACTCCAATACTCTCTACCATCATTACACCTTACAAAAACCTCAAGAACTTACGCTCCTCAAACAAACTCCTGATCAACACTTCTAGATCCAATAACTCATCAGGTGACTCCCTATACTCTAACTCTGTAGGCAAGCTATGGAATTTACTACCAACTGAACTTACAACTCAAACTTCTCTTTCACTCTTTAAAAAGAAACTAAAGCTATTTCTTAAAACACACTGGCAATGCACCTGTACTAACCCTGACTAACTTCCTTCCTTTCTTAACTTATTACTTCTCTGAAACTTCTAATACTACCCTACTGATACAAAATACCATAACATTGCTAATCAAATGTATGTATATACTGCATATCCTCACTGTCTATTGTATTTGAGAAGACAGTGAGAGAGAAAAAAAAAAAAAAAAAAAAAAAAAAATTATATATATTTTGTTTTTTTAACATTTGTATCTTCTAATTTGTGCCATTATCATCTTTGTATTTTTAATTTGGATGTATTATGACATTGATATGTCTATTTTATATCTTTTCCTGGAGCTTTTCTCCCCGGGCCTCTACTGAAAATGGACATGTATCCAGCTAGACTAGCCCGGTTAACAAATGTAAAATAAAATAAAATAAAATAAATAAATAAAAATAAAAATAAGTCGTCCACCAGAACCGTTTATGCTAGCAAGTGGCGACGTTTTTCCCTTTGGGCAAACTCCAGGCATATTGATCCCTTTACTGCTCCTGTGCATTCTGTTTTAGATTTCCTGGCTGAAGTTTTTCAGTCAGGATCTTCTTCATCTACAGTCAAAGTTCAACTGGCGGCTATTTCCAAATATCATGTTGGCTTGCAAGATCATAACATTATGTCACATAGACTATGCAAAGCCTTTCTGAGAGGAGTTTTTCTCCTGAAGCCGCCAATAAAACATCCTCCTCCACAATGGGATCTGAATTTAATGTTAGCATCCTTGATTTTACCACCCTTCTAACCGTCTGCTTCATGTTCCTTGAAGTTATTGACCTGGAAAACTGTATTTTTACTGGCTGTCACTTCAGCAAGAAGGGTTTCCGAGATTCAAGCTCTCTGCATCCGTTCCCCTTACTTGGTTTTTCACAAGGACAGGGTATCCTTGAGAACAAATCCGTCCTTTCTCCCCAAAGTTGTTTCTCAAACTAATATTAATCAATCCATCGATCTACCAGTCTTTTTCCCTAATTATTCTGACAGAGCTGAACAAAAGCTTCATTTTTTGGATGTCCATCGTCAGCTCAGGTACTATTTGCATAGAACTAAACAATTCAGGAAATCAGACCAATTATTTGTCTCCTATGCAGAAAACAGGAAAGGTCTCCCAGTATCAAAAGTGACCTTATCCAGATGGTTGTCTTCCACCATTTCTTACGTGTATTCGCTCAAGAGGCAAGCAACTACCTTCTAAACCGAAAGCACACTCAACCAGGAGTCTATCCACTTCTGCAGCCTTTCAGGATAGACTACCCATTGATACCATTTGTGCAGAAGCTACTTGGGCCACTCCTCATACCTTTGTCTCTCATTACAAATTAGATTTGGCCTCCAGGGACAGGGCCAGTTTTGGTTCCACAGTTCTCAAGAGTCTGTTCTATTGAGCCACCCGGGATACAGGTGCTAGGGACGCGGTCCCATCCAGCAAGAATGAAGGCGAGATTGACAACTTAACATTTAGAAGTTATGTACCTACCATAACGTTCCATGTTAGTTGTCTTCTCGCCTTCTTTCTTGCCCCTCCTCCTTCCCCCTGGCCTGGACAGATCTTGAAGAGTTTCCTCTTCTCAGGTTGTTCCCTCCTGAGTCTTCAATAGAGGAGCCCTTTGTTATGAACTTGTTTTTCCTAGTTCTACTAGGTTAGTCCTTAGCAGGGTATTTTAGCTACCAAACGAGATCTGAGGTAGTCCCGCCTTGCATCATGGGATATAGGGTTGCCTCGAGCTGGTAAAAGGAGTTCTCAAGCTAAGCAAGTGCCGAGTCGGAGCCGAGGATCGGCTCCGAACCCATCCAGCAAGAAAGAAGGCGAGAGAAGACAACTAACATGGAACGTTATGGTAGGTACATAACTTCTAATTCAGTGCCATGCAAAAACATAAGATTAGAAGAAACAGACATAGGTTGCCTTTTTTCATATTTTGAAGAGTTTTTTTTGAAGACTTGGATGTAGTATGAACCGTTCCAGCCTCATCAACTAAAGAAATTGAAATTACAGGTTTTCATTCAGCTCATCTTTCCTAGGAGGGTCTGTAGCACATAGTCGAACTTGTATAAGTTTGAACGATGTAACATCAAACCCAAAAGTCCGAAATGCAAAAATAGCGAAGCCACGGCACATCGATTTTTTTTCCCAGGGAAAAAAATCGGTGGGCCGTTTTTGGGGCTTTGCTGTTTCCTCCACTGTGGTGCGATCTCGGAGTACGTATATTTAAGTGGGGGGCGAAGCCTCCCACTTTAGTTTTAGTTTAAGGTTTATGTTTTTTATTTTTTTTTTTTGTTAGGGAACAGCAATTTTTTTCCCTGGGAAAAAATTGCTGTTCTGTGTGTTCGTTATTGTGCGGTTTCGAACTTTTGGGTTGGATATTACATTGTTCGAACTTATACAAGTTCGACAATGTGATATAAACCCTTCCTAGGATACTAGCTTGCTCCCTTTCACCATAATGCTGTTCATGCCAATTTCTCTTGCAATTGACTTTCACCACTCAAATATCTTGCATTTGATATAAAAACTAGTTATACTTAGACTCTTTATTGCATTATCCATTTTCCGATCAGGTCAGACGACTCACATGTTTTGCACTTTTAGGCTGTTTCTTTTTCAGTCAACCTTCTTCTGTGTCTCAGCCTTTTGTTTTGCTGCACCATTTATATTCTGCTTTTTTATACTTACATATTTTGCTGTACAGCTTTGAGTGTTTTACTTTTTATTGGAGTCTCCTGTTTAGCTTGAGATAAATGTGGAATTTTCCTGGCTGTAAATCTATTATCTTATATATCTCTCATATCTGGTATTACACTTCTTTGGTGAAATTTTTTGAATGTTTCCTTTGTGTTTCGGATTTTCTTAGAGGTAGATAATAGATCTTTTATGGAGTACAAAAAGTATGGACATAAAATTCCATCTCTAATAGACATCCCCATATATGTTTGTCTTGTGGAGAAACACTTTAAGGAAAATGTAAACTTTGTGAATCATTTAATTTACAGATTATTAGGAACAGGAAGAACAAGGTAATATTACATGGTTTCAAAGGCAGCTGTATGTCCATTCTAGAAGAGGCTTCATTCTTGGGCATAGCTCAGTGTTAACCCCACTTGTCCCTAGATCCTGAGTCTCATAGCTCCACAAAACTTAATAAAAAGGATAAAAGTTGTGAGAAGAATAGAGGTAAAAATAAAAACATACGTGTGACATAGGGGTGTTTCTAAAGAATTTCCTCCTTTAAGAAACCCACATTAGAACATTCATTTATACTTACCACTCCAACTGTAATTTTTAATTTGCCTTTAACTGTTTTTTGGTCTCCTTCCCCTAGGAATGTGATACAAAGTGGCGTACTTTCCATGTGTCATTCAGAGGTTAGAAGAAGTCTGCACTCCTTATCACTATCTACCAGGTCCTTGACATTTTTCCAGACCCACTCTATCATCATAGACACAATGAAGGTTTTTTTTGAAGGTGTAGCAGGAAATGTTTTATAACGTTTCCCTTCTGATACCAATGTGGATAGAGGTGCTCCATCCTTCCCCTGCTTTTATGTCTTTTCAACCCGATTCTCCTCATTGCCCCCCACTTTGGTACAGCTTTCAATGAAGCTAGTCATGAACCTGCAGGTATCAATGTTGACAAATGTGTCAGCAGTTGATATTCATTGCAGTCGTGGCCCCAAGGCCACAGCCTCAAGTTGAAGATGCTGTCAATGTCTTTAGCTTCATATCTGATGCTGATGGTATTGGGAATTTGCATGGCCTCCAGAATCTGGGCAACCACTCAGGGCTGGTCTTGGCCCAGACATTATTATGGTTGTTGCTTATGTTATCTTAGTCAGTCTTTTGGCTCTTGGGTTCTTGACATTGGGCTTGGGCTCAACAGGCTCCCTAATCTTGCTGTTTGAGGTCAAATAGTTGGGGATGAGTTCAACACTCATTCTTTCTGCATTGGCTTGAGATTGATTTGCCTTTGATTCAGGCATTTGGGGTTGATGCCTTGATCCCAGAATGTGGTATTGACATCAGTTTTGGCATCAATGGTAATTTGCCACCACCAGTGTCTGTATCTATGTTGATTACAGCAATGTTCAGAGACATTTTTCTCTTTACCCCTTCGACCACTCATCCTTCTCAGCAGCAGGACAGAGAGTCCAAAAGGCTGTTGCAGCATTAGTTATATATTTCTGGATTACATAATGCTTTTTTTCATTCTCAGATCAGTCTTTTCCAATGTCACATATGAAGCATAGGTTCATAAGAAAACTCCTGCATGCCCTCTTGGAGTCCCTGACAGTGAGTAGAGGGTTCATTCTCCATCGTTCTCTCCAGATTCCCTCTAGTTCTGGGAAGTCCTTAAAATTATGAGGTAGAGAGTGGGATGGCCTATAGACTTCATGTCTTCTCCCAGGAGGGCCCTACTGGAAGCATTTCAGACCACTCAACTGTTATACTAGGTTGTTTTTCCTCCAGCAAAAATGGTGTTTCTTATACTTAACAACTAAATGGGAAGAACCCAGTGGTGTAACATGTATTCCAAGAAGGCTAGATAAAATCCTCTGGTCTCCCATTGATTAGGCCTGTTTGGTGTAGACTCCCAAGATAGTCTTAGCTTTGCTTTGGCTGCTCTTACAATGACTGATATTATGCAGACTGAAGCTGTCCAGCAACCTGATAAGGAGTTCAGAATGCTAGACAAATTTGGAATGTGAGTTTACTTATCCTCCACATTTTCTCACTGAGGATGGTTGACTGTTTCTCACATATGTTATATTGCCAGTGGGAATTGGCAGTTGAGGTGTCCATGTTATTTAAATAGCTGCTTGAAGGAGACAACAAGATCAAATTGCAGTCACAGATGGCAGCGAGGTCTTCTATATCCAGTATCACCATGTGATTGGGACATTACTCAGTGAATTATCCTGCTAGTGCAGCAGATGCTGGCATAGCCCTTTGTTGATTCACCTATTTGTACATCATTAGATCACTGTTATAGTAGCCTAAGTTGTGTCGGTTATATCCTGCCAAGGATTTGATAACTGGCCAGCTTCTAAAGCTATAAGGCACCCTAACAACTGTACAGCTTAAGGAGACTGATAAAAAGTCAGTGATTAGGGTGCCAAACCTTCAGAACTTTATTGCTGTCAAAATGGGCTCTTAGCTGTGGACTTTGAGTGATCAGTGGTCAGCTAGCACTTCTACAACGCTGATCAGATAAAGTACCCCCTTGGGGAATACTTTCCAGTTTTTCAACTTTTCTGAATAAATGTTTGCGTTTTCTGTCAGAATTTTTTATTAAAGACTAGGACAGAGGTTTTAGTGTTTGTCAGTAAAAGTAAATAAACAAATACCTGAAAACTTACAATGTGAGAGTGTTCAATCTCGCCGTTTGTTTTTACACACGGGTTCGGAGCCGATCCTCGGCTCCGAGTCGGCCGCATAGCAAAGCTCTGCATCTAAGAGAAGCTCGAGACCAGGCTATATCCCACAATCCTCCCTGCCATTACTCAGATCTAGTTTGCCGCTGCAACAGATCACATCGCGTTAGAGAGCTCAGACCAGAGTTTAAGAATATTGACAGATAAGATAGTCTTTTTTTCTTCTTTTAGCCCTAAAAGTTATAGTTTTTTGTTTGTGAATACTTGTATTTTATTACTATAGAGTGTGTGTGTGTGGCTATAGTTATTTGTTAGTTTCTTTCTATAGGTTTCCCTTTGGGGCCTACCTCTTTCTAACTCTAATTCTCTTTATATTTTTTTTACCTCACTTCTTCAGTATGTCTGAAAAAGTTAAAAGTGGGTTCAAAAGGTGCCAGTGTGGACAGAAAATGTCCATCACTGACAACCACACCTCCTGCTTCTACTGTCTTGGCCCTCTCCACTTGCAAGAGGATTGCTCCATTTGCCATTCCTTCAGTGGGAGGGTCATGACAGATAGACGCAGAAAACTTATTGATAGGGGGCTTCTTAAGCCTGCTTTTCAAGAAGCCTTGGACAAGTCGGACCAGGCTTCTAAGTCTCTGAAAGGGTCGAAGATGTCGGAGCCCATGTCATCGGCTCCGAGTACATCTTCCAAAGTTCGTTCGCCGGTTCCACAGACTTCGGGGCCGAGCGTCGAACGTTTGTCTCTCACTGAGCCCCAGGTCTTGGAACCGGTGTCGGAACTACCGCCACCGACGATTCTTCGGTCGGTGCCATCTTCGGCTCCTTCGACCCGTTCTTCCAGACCACTTTCTGATACTGATGTGGATCGTGTCGTGCAGAAACTGATGGAGAACACGGCTCTTTCCAGGTTGATTGCAGTTTCCTCCCAGTTGGTGTCGAAACTAGAAGGCCTCCCTTTATCTCCAACAGGTCCTCCTTCGAGACCCATCCAGTCTTCGGAGCCGGAAGAGGATGAGCCGATGATAGTGGAGCCATCGGTGCTGAAACCGTCCATAGCACGATCGACACCACTTACCTCGACTCCATCGGAACCGATAGGTGAGTCTCTGAGTCGACGATCTCTCCTTGGTTCCGTGACCGAGAGTCGTACCGACCTTTCGGTTCCGACTCTCCCTCTCGGGGCCTCGGCGCAGATCGGCTCGGCTCCGTCCTCGGGGTCGAGACCCATGGGCCCCGTGTCTCGGATTCTTCCATGTTCTTCGGAACCGGGAGAGTCCTCGGCCCGAGGTTCAGGGGCCTTTGACCTCATGAGGAAGGTTTTGTCTACACAGACAACCACTACATCGGACGCGTCTTCTCCCTCCCCTAAGGAGCCGCTCTCTGTTTCTGTTCCCACGACACATCCAAAGCGTGGAGCACCATTGTCTCAGCCATCCCTAGAGGATGCCCCCTGTTCCTCTGAGGCCTCACCGGAATCCCCCTCCGATGAGGTCCCGAGGAAAAGATTGTGCAAGAGGAGGCACTTAGACTCCCCACAAGAATCTTTAACGTCTGACACTGACTTGGAGGAGTCAGAGGGGTCCCCAAAATCACCCTCCGAAGATGTCTCATTTGCAGACATATTGGAGATATTAAAACAGAGGGGTGATTGGCAGTCCCTAGCCCCCACTGAGGACGAGTCAGTGTTGCTGAGGGCATTTGGTGCTCAACCTTCTACCTCCTGGGTTACTCCGCCCTTCGATGAGTTAATGGAATTAATTGCTCGAAGGGCGTGGGAGACACCGGACACAGTGGAACCGGTCCCTAGAAAGCCAAGTAAGTTCATTACTGCCCCCAGGACAAGACTTACCTAACAAAAGGAGTCCCGTTGGCGCTATGGTGGTGGCAGCAGCCACTAAAAGGAGATGTCGGAGTCTTCCTCTTCTGTTCATCCTCCTAATAAGGATTCTAGGACTATGGACAGATAAGGGAAGCGTTTTAGTTCAGCGACTTTTCCATGCGTTAAGCTAAACTGTTTGACACATTTTACACGACTACAGAGGGATCTCATCAAGGAGCTGAGAGATACCCTCCAGGGTAACACAGATGCTGCTGTTTCAGATAAGGTGACAGCACAACTTAACACCCTTACCTCCGTAGTGAACTCGTCCATGAGGCTCATCTCGTATGCGGCTGAAGGGTCGAGTAGGGCCGCAGCTTCAGCGATTGCTCTACGAAGACAATCCTGGATGCGGCTGTGCTCTTTTGCGGAAGCCTTCAAGTCTTCTTTCGCCAACGCCCCCTTTGATGGTGCCACTCTTTTTGGGCCCAAAGTGAAAGAGACATTAACTCGGTGTGAGCAAGAAGGAAAGACTCTGTCTGCTGTCGGAGTCTGTTTTTCCGTTCCATCCAGACCGTACCCCAAAGGGCAACGAGGCGGAAAAATGTTGTTCCGTAGAACTCAGAGATCTTTCCAGGCCACACAGAGTGAACCCCCCCCAGAGGCAGAGGGGGGGGGCAGACATGGAAGACGCCGCCCTGGCGGCAGAGGGGGTCCGCAGAACCAAGGCGACAGGGATACTATCCCTGGTAAGCCTTTCCAGCACTCCTGAATGGAGGCCCGACTGTCCTGCTCTGGAGGCAGTCGGGGTCGCTGGCTTTATACCCACAGGCCTGGCAAACTCTCACCTCAGACTCCTGGGTAAAAAGCATTGTAACCAGAGGATACAAAATACCCCTTATGTCAACTCCACCCCAACACAGAAGGTCTCCAGATGTACCACCCCGTCTGCGAGGCCAAGCAGCAATAGAAATTTCAAAGCTGCTCAAAAAAAGAGTCATTCAGCCAGTCCCGGCGGACCAAAAAGGATCCGGAACTTACTCAAGGTTCTTTTTAGTTCCAAAAAAGACAGGGGACTGGAGACCCATTTTGGATCTCAGCAATCTCAATACCTTCGTAAAGAAGGAAAAGTTCCGGATGGTCACGCTTCAATCGATCCTTCCATTTTTACAGAAGGATGACTGGATGTGCTCAATAGATCTCAAGGATGCGTACTACCACATCAAAATGGCCAGACCTTCCAGAGATCACCTGCGCTTCCGGCTGGGAGTCAATCATTTTCAATTTCGAGCCCTGCCCTTTGGGCTCACCTCAGCCCCCAGGGTATTCACCAAATGCATGGCAGTGGTAGCATCTCACTTGAGATGTCTAGGATTCTGGGTGTTTCCCTATCTGGACGACTGGCTCCTCACCGCCACCACCGAGCGTCTCCTCATACAAGCAAGAAACTATACAGTCAACCTTTGCTCCCACCTAGGGATTTACATAAACTTCAAAAAATCTGTCTTATTGCCCTCACAGCATATTTCATTTATCGGAGCGGACCTAGATACCCGTTTAACATTAGTAAAGCTCTCTCAAGTAAGGGCTTCATCCCTCAAGGAACAGGTTCTTCTTCTGCTGCAATGCAGGAAAGCCCCGGCCAAATTGGTGTTGAAAGTTTTGGGTCTCATGGCAGCTTCCCTAATTGCGATTCCCATGGGAAGGCTGCACATGAGACTCCTCCAATGGCTACTGTTCACGCAGTGGTCATTCCAACAGTTACCCCTAAAGTACGAGATCCTGATAACGGATTCCTGCAAACGGGACCTCTCATGGTGGGTGTCCAGCCAGGACCTCACTATGGGTCGTCCATTTGTTCTACCAAATCCGACAGCCACTATAACCACGGACGCTTCCCTGATAGGGTGGGGGGACTTTTTCAGGGAAGAACAGTCCAAGGGGAATGGTCCGACATCGAGTACAACCTGCACATAAATGTTCTAGAAATGAGGGCGGTGTTCCTAGCGTTGCAACACTTTCAAACCCTCCTACCTCTAGGGACAGTAGCAGTTCAGACAGACAACATGTCTGTAGTCTGGTACATAAACAAACAAGGCGGAACCAAATCTTACCCATTATGCAGAGAGGCCATGAGAATTTGGCAATGGGCAGAGTCCACGGGTCGCTTTCTGATAGCAACGCACATCCCGGGGTCATCCAACGTCATTGCGGACAGGTTGAGCAGAGCCATCCTGTTACCTCATGAGTGGTCCCTCAAACTACAAGTGGCGGAGAGAATTTTCCGCAAATGGGGCTAGCCTTGCTGCGATCTATTCGCCTCCCCGATGAATGCCAAATGCAGAAGCTATTTTGCCCTTCTACCCCCTCCAGGGGATGTCCCCAGGGATGCACTGATACACGATTGGCCCCCGGGTCTCCTATATCCATTCCTACCTATTCCCTTGATTCCCAAATTTCTCCAGAAAGCCATGAACCTGGAAAGGACAATTATACTCATAGCCCCATTCTGGCCTCGACAGATATGGTTCCCCTTTCTTCGAGCCCATCTAACAGAGGAACCTTGGATCCTGGACCCAGTACCAGATCTACTGATGCATTCGTCGGGAGTTCTTCACCCGTCTCTTCTATCCCTCAAACTAGCAGCTTGGCTGCTCCACTTCCCCGCCTACCCAGGTCTGATCTTCTTTCTCCGGCAGTGCAGCGCATTTTGGTTGCCTCTCATAAGGCTTCCACCACAAAACTTTACAACAGTAAATGGAAACGCTTTGTGTACTGGGCATCTAATCAACACTTGGACCCCTTGGTTGCTCCTTTACATAAAATGCTAGAATTTCTTTCCATCCTTTTCCATGAAGGGGCCTCTACTTCCACATTAAGAGTGCAGTTGGCTGCCATATCCAACTTTCATGTTGGTGAGAATGGTTCTTCTATCATGTCCCACAGGCTTTATAAAGCTTTTATGAAAGGTTCCTTCCATCTGCGACCTCCTGTCAGGGATCCTTTATTCCCATGGAATTTAAATTTGTTGTTGTCACAACTAATGTTAACATCTTTCGAACCAGCTTCTTCTTGCCCCCTGAAATTTCTGTCTTGGAAGACTCTCTTTCTTGTAGCGGTTACTTCAGCTCGGAGAGTTTCAGAGCTGCAAGCACTGTCTATTAAACCTCCTTACTTAAATTTTCACCCAGATAGAGTTTCTTTACGAACAAATCCATCCTTCCTTCCCAAAGTATGCTCTGTCATTAATATTAATCAATCCATTGAACTCCCCACTTTCTTTAAAAACCATACCAGTAAGCTGGAATATATGTTGCACAAGTTAGATGTCCACAGGCAACTCAGATTTTATTTAGACAGGACTAAAGACTACAGAAAAACAGATCAACTTTTTGTTGCATTTGCAGATAATGTAAAGGGCATGGCAGTTACAAAATGCACTCTTTCTAAATGGCTTACTGATTGCATAGCCTTTGTGTATTCTAAGTCAAACCAGGCCTTACCCACCAAACCAAAAGGCCATTCTACTAGGTCCGTCTCCACTTCCTTGGCTCATGCAGCTCGCCTACCTTTGGACACGATTTGTGCAGCAACCACGTGGTCTAAACCACATACTTTCATCACTCATTATAGGGTTGACAAAGCCTCCAAAGACAGGACATCCTTTGGTTCCACTGTGCTCAGGAACGTTCTTCCATGAGTCACTCAGGGTGACGGAGCTAAGGACGCTACCAGTGTGTAAAAACAAACGGCGAGATTGAACACTCTCATATAAAGAAGTTATGTTCTTACCATAACGTTCCATGTGGAGTGTTCATCTCGCCTTTGTTTTACATTCCCCTCCCTCCCTCACGGTTTGGAAGAACGAGTAGGACTAGAGTCTGGTCCACATGTCTTACCTATTCCGGGTATCTTTCTTTACCCCTAGTTGGTTGTCAGTGAGATGGTGTCTCTAAATGTTTTCATTCGTAGCAGTTTGTAGCCTGGATACATTAGGGTTATTGTTTTTTTCTGGTTTGCTTGCAAACTAGATCTGAGTAATGGCAGGGAGGATTGTGGGATATAGCCTGGTCTCGAGCTTCTCTTAGATGCAGAGCTTTGCTATGCGGCCGACTCGGAGCCGAGGATCGGCTCTGAACCCGTGTGTAAAAACAAAGGCGAGATGAACACTCCACATGGAACGTTATGGTAAGAACATAACTTCTTTTTTTAGTAAGGGTTCCATGTTGGAAAATTTCTGTCAAATTATTATTGTTGGGTGAAAAAGTTTTACTTCTTAACAAAAATCTATAGCTAGGTACTGGAAGTAGTGGTTTTAGGGATGTCACTATTTATGTATGCATGTACAGTGGATATAAAAAGTTTACACACCCCTGTAAAATGCCAGGTTTTTGTGATATAAAAAAAACAGACCACAATAAATCATTTCAAAACTTTTCCCACCTTTAATGTGACCTATAACCTGTACAATTCAATTGAAAAACAAACAAATCTGTTAGGGGAAAAATATAAAAAATAAAAAAAGTACAATAAGCTGGTTGCATAAGTGTGCTCACCCTTAAACTAATACTTTATTGAATAACTTTTTGATTTAATTACAACATTCAGTCTTCTTAGTTAGGAGTATATCAGCATGGAACATCTTGATTTGGCAATATTTGCCCACTCTTCCTTGCAAAAGCACTCCAAATCTGTCAGATTGCAAGGGCATCTCTTGTGAACAGCCCTCTTCAGGTCATTCCACAGATTTTTTTATTGGATGTAGGTCTGGGCTCTGGCTGGACCATTCCAAAACTTTAATTTTCTTCTGGTGAAGCCATTCTTTTGTTGATTTGGATGTAAGCTTGGGGTCATTGTTGTGTTGAAAGGTAAAATTCCTCTTCATCTTTCTAGCAGACGCCTAAAGGTTTTGAGCCAAAAGTGACTGGTATTTGGAACTGTTCATAATGCTCTCAATCTTGACTAAAGCTCCAGTTCCAGCTGAAGAAAAGCAGCCGCAAAGCATGATACTGCCACCACCATGCTTCACCGTGGGGATGGTATTCTTTTCGTGATGTGAAGTATTGTTTTTTGCTCCAAATATACCTTTTGGAATTGTGGCCACAAAGTTCAACCTTGGTCTCATCAGATCATAACACATTTTCCCATATGCTTTTGGAAGGGTTGATATATTGTTTTGCAAATTTTAGCTGGGCCTGGATGTTTTTCTGTGTAAGAAAAGGCTTCTGTCTTGCAACCCTACCCCATAGCCCAGATATATGGAGAATACGGGAGATTGTTAGCATTTGTAGAAATTCCTGCAGCTCCTTCAGTGTTGCTGTAGGTCTCTCGGCAGTCTCCCTGACCAGTTTTCATCTTGTCTTTTCATCAATTTTGGAGGGACTTCCAGTTCTTTGCAGCGTCACTATTATCCCATATTTTCTCCACTTTTTTGATGACTGTTATCACTGTGTTTCATGGTATATCCAATGCTGTTGAAGTTTTTTTATACCCTTCTCCTGACTGATACCTTTCAACAATGAGATCCCTTTGATGCTTTGTAAGTGCTCTGCGAACCATGGCTTTTGCTGTAGCAGGCAACTGAGTAAATGTCAGGAAAACCCTACTAGGACAGCTGAACTTTAATTGGGGTTAATCAGAGTCTCTTTAATTGATGGCAGGTGTGTACCCAAGAAAACTAAATGCTGTAATTAAATCAAAAGGTGTTGCAACAAAGTATTAGTTTAAGGGTGTGCACACTTATGCAACAAGCTTATTGTACATTATATTTTTCACCTAACAAATTTGTTGGTTTTTCAATTGCATTGTACATGCTATAGGTCACATTAAAGGTGGGAAAAGTTTTGAAATAATTTATTGTGTTCTAATTTTTTTATATCATAAAAATCTGATATTTTAACAGGGGTGTGTAAACTTTTTATATTCACTGTATGTGTGTATGTATTTATTTATTTATTTAGTGTATTTGATTACCAGGAAAGTCCAACTGGGCAGTACTCCCTCTTTTCAGCCAAGGCATGGGAAGAAAAACTCCAGCCGACAAATATATGTATGTATATATATATATATATATATATATATATATATATATATATATATTGGGTCTATATTATAAGATCGATGGTTGAAAACATTGAACAACATATGGTCGATGTCTTCAAACATCGACCTTACAAAAAGACAAAAAAAAAAAAAAAAAAGAAAAAAGTACCCTAACGGGTTTAAGCAGGGGGCAAGCCTCCCTGCACCCCCCACACCCCCCACTACTTAAATATACCAACTCCGAGACCGCACTACATTGCAATAAATGGAAATCTCCCTTTATGGAGATTTCCATTTACACGCTCAAGATTCTGAGCGTTCAATATTCTCGTGCGACAATGTCAGATTCGACATTGTCGGCTTTCGAGAATATAATATAGACCCTATATATTATATACGCAGATACATAAGATATGTACAATATACAGAGATAGCAAACATCACTGCTAAGACAAAAGAGTAAAATAAATTTCATATTTACATACAGTGTATAGGGTTGTATTCCCATTGCAATCTGTAGTGTACAGAATTTAACTAAAATATTTTATCTCTTAACTTACCTTTTCAGTTAGGTTGTTCCACTGACTGTCCAAGGTTCTTTTACCTGCTTATCCTTTTGGTAGGAACATAGACAGGCTTTGGACTCTTTGTTTCTTTCTGCCCCATCTGCAAAAAGAAAAAAAGTTGTACCGGAATTTTCGGTCTTCGAGATGGCTTCCTCTTTGCCTCAGCCGCCAATTAGTTACACTGCTGTGGTGATTTCTGGTACCTTGGACTGCTCATTGCTTTCTCGCCATCTCTTTTGTGTTGCTCCTCCAGAAGCTGCTAAGGACTGGGAGATGAGGACAACCTTTGTGGCTGTCTGGCTATCCTCTTTAGGCAAGGGAGAATCACACTTTGTATCTGAGGAGGGAGCAGATGATATTCTAACATGAAGATGGGTTGAGGAGCTTGATTCCTGTGGAAGAGATCAGCCTTTGGGACAGTCTTTTCCTGAGGGGACTCCCAGGAAAAGAAAGCAAATAAGCATTCCTACTCCACAGGAAGAGAAATCTGACTCTAAGGAAAGTTTCTCTTCTGATTCCTGTCCTGAAAAGTTTCCCTTTTTCTGATACTTTTCCAGAATGAAGGTGATATTTCAGTCGGAGCAAAAGGAAATTTCAGAATCGCAGCAAAGATACTATGACTTGTTACAAGTGCATTTCCTCAACCTGCAGCTATTCCTCATGAGCTAGCATTAGAGGACACTTTTCTTGCAGCCAGTAGTTTACCCGACAGTCAACTTCCTGCCCCAAGAAGTCTGATAAATTATATAAGGTTCCTCAGATCCACAAATTTAGTTTTTCTAACCCTAGAGAAGACACTGTAGTAATGTGTTTGTCAGAGCAATCTTCTGTCAAACATCTTATGTTAGCTCGCCCTATTCTGTCTGCCGGATATGAAAAAGCCTTTGATAGGTTTGGGAGCTTCTGCCTCAACCATTAGAGTTGTATATTTTCAGACTCACATGTCCATGCTTCTGCTGGCTTCATTTGACAATATGAAAAAGATGATTGCTAATTTCTCTTCTTCAAAGACTAAGACATCTCTGAATTCCTGGTTATCTTCTGTGTCTCCAGTAAATAAGCACACTGAAATGTTCTTATGACACTTGATGCTATTTTTTAAAACAGCTGCCACTGGGCCAGTAATGAGAAAATTTGCCTGGCAACATTCCCAGAATTTACCAGAGAATGTCAAAGCTGAGTGGCTGAATGCTCCCCTGATAAAGAAATTCTGCTGAGGTACTTAAAGGATTTGATGACTGAGGAAAGTTAATTCAGGGAGTCACCAAGATTTTTCAGATTTCCTTGCCAAAACATAATAAGAACTTTCCTTACAATTCAGGCTCCTTTTATAAGAAACAAAATAAACATTTTCAGCAAGGGACTGGCAAACAACATTTTATAAAGCTGTGGCAAGGAGGTTCAAAAAAAAAGGGAAGGTCCTCAGACTGACTATATTCTCCATCATGTTTTTTCCCCTTTTCCATCCTGGCATTTTAGTAAAACTGTCCCAGAGTCTAGGTCTTCACTTCCCTTTGTGGCACCAGATAAAGTACATTTGTGTAGAATCTTACCATAACAGTAGGTTCATAGGTTCATAGGTTCATACTAGGCTATCTGCCCTAGGGCATTTATAAGCCTAGCCAGAGTGTGTATGGCTTTCGCCACCCATTTTAAATTAATTTTGCTATGCCCTTTTTGAGGTTAGTATACTGTGCCTCTGTCTAACAGTGACACAGAAGTGATACCTGGGGTAAACCTACGATCTCCCATCCACTCATCAAGATTCCTCTTGAAGAGAGTCAATGAGGGACTCTACCTAACCTGGACTGGGATTTTATTCCAGAATGAAGGGAGTCTCTGGGTTATGAATCTGTCCCTCCAGCATGTCCTATTTATTTCAGTGCTGAGGTTCAAGTCCCTCGAGCGCGTAGCTCGATGGGATTTGGATTTTCTGAGGTGCAGCATGTCCATTAATTCCGGGTTGGACATGGCTTTATACGTCAGACACAGATCGCCTCTGAGCAGGCGGTATGCCACTGAGTAGAGCTGGAGTTTCTTTAACCGGGCAGCATATGGCATCTGTTTGAGCCCCTTGATCCTCTTGGTGAGGTACTTTTGGGGTCTTTCCAGTTGCTGCAGGTGTCTGGTAAGGTACATCCCAAAAGGGGCATTGTACTCAATTATGGGCCTGATGAGGGATGAGTAAAGAGGCACGATGACCTCCCCTGATCTAGATGTGAATCCCTTCATGATTAGGTGGGCTATATAAAATGTTTTTCTAACCACTTTGGCCACGTGGTTGTCAAATGAGAGATTGCTATCAACTTGGGTCCCCAGGTCCCTAATTACTTCTTCTGTACTTAATGGATTACCACCTATGTGGTAATTTGTGGGCACTTTGTTTTTGCCAAAGGGGATGACTATACACTTTTTGGTGTTTAGCTTGAGGCCATGGCTCTGGCACCAGGTGTCCATTTCTATGAGGACCTTTTGGAGGATGCTTGTGTCGGCTGGCGAGTCTATTATGGCACCCAGTTTGCAGTCATCTGCGAACATCAGCCACAGTCCTTCCATGTTGGCCTGTACCTCCGAGAAATATATACCGAACAAGAGAGGTCCCAGGACTGAGCCTTGTGGGATGCCACTTGTAACTGGTTTGGAGTCTGACATGGCTCCAGCTATTCTAACCATGTGGGTTCTGTCCTTGAGCCAGTTTGCAACCCATCTAGCGACATAGGGGTTTACATTTAAGCTGGTGAGCTTATCTATAATGCCCGAGTGGGGTATTGTATCGAAGGCTTTTGCGAGGTCCAGGTAGGCTGTGTGGACCACCTTCCCCTTGTCAATGGCCTTGGTGACTGTTTCAAAGAAATCGACCAGGTTTAAGAGGCAGGATCTGCCCTTAACAAAGCCGAACTGGGTAGGATCCAGTGTCTGTAGGTCCCCAATATCTTTATTTATAAGGTCCATGATGATCCGTTCCATAGCTTTGCAGACCAAGCTAGTGAGACTTATGGGGCGATAGTTTCCAGGATCCGTTGAGGCACCACCTTTGTGGAGAGGGACCAATGTTGCTGTACGCCACTCTTTGGGTACATATCCTGTAGTAAGGCTGAGATTGAACAGTATTTTTAGGTTTGGGTTTAGCTCTTCTTGGAGTTCATGTAGGACGCAGCCCGGGAAACCATCTGGTCCCATTGATGCTGTGTTTCTTGCTTTGGAGAGGGCAGCTCTTACCTGAGCATCTGAGATGTCAGGGGGGCAGCACTCTGCTGGGATAGACATTAGCCCTTTTGGTGGGGAGGGGGGGGGAGAAGTTTGCGCTGAACCTGTCAGCTAGGATGTTGGCAATGTCTGTGGGTTCGGTGTATTTTTTGTCATTTTGGACTAATTCTGAGCATATCTGGGAATTCCCACCCAGGTTTCTAACATAACTAAAGAAAGCCTTGTGATTATCCTTAGTGTCCTGTGCAATTTTTCTCTCGAAGCTGGCCTTAGATGATTTTATGAGTGCCCGTAGTGTTTTGCTAATACTGATCAGAGATGCCTTCCCTTTTTGGGATTTTGCTCTATCATGTAGTAGCTTCCTCCTTCTATTGTATAGTTTGTTTATGGCTGGGGTCCACCAGACAGGACGTCTGCCTTTGGAGGATTGGGTCTTGGTTTTATTTGGGATTGCATGATCCATGCATTCCTGAAGGTGTTCATAGAATACGTTTATAAAGGATTTTGCGGTCTGGGCAGTATTATCCATAGGCCTGGGGGCTTTGAAGGATTCCACCTCGGTTTTGAGGAGTGTGAAATTTGCTTTAGAGAAGTTTTTCACTGTGGTTTTCTGGGCATGGGGTGGGGTCGGGATGTGAATATCCAGTGAGATTAGTTTATGGTCTGATCTTACCAGTGAGGGTTACACTTCTGGTCTGGAGCATAGAGTCCCCATGTTGGTGATGATCAGGTCCACTATGTTTTCCCCTCTTGTGGGAGTGGTAACAAGTTGTTCCATAGCATTTGAGTTTATAAATTCTAGGAACCTTTGGGCTAGGGTGTTGGAGCTAGAGTAATGCTCCCAGTCTATGGTTGGGTAGTTGAAGTCACCCAATATAATGGTGTTTGGAGAGACCTTCATATTTTCCAGTGTTCTCAGGAAGGCCGAGTGGGGTTCCTGGGTTTGGGAGGGTGGTCTGTAGCAGGCTATAAACTGGAAGGCAGTTTTACCCACTGTTAGTTGCACATGGATAGTCTCTGATGCTTCATGCTGTGCCACCAACCTGGAGGTGTGGGTATCTTTGATGAATATTGATACTTCCCCTCCTTTTGTGGTTCGGTCCAAGTTTTGGGGCCGAAAAGCATGGTATGAGGTATAACCTGGTAGTGCTGGGGTGCTCTCGAGCCTTGAACCAGGTTTCTGTTACTGCACAGATATCGATGTTCTCCATGCTAAGGAGAGTTTCGGTCGTGCATCTTGAGGTTTAGACTTCTGGCGTTGAGTAGCATTACTCTTAGTTTCTTATCCCTTGTGATACCTATGGAGGTGGGTTTGTCTTTTGAGCCTTGCCTAAAAAAGGCACTATGGGGGTAGCAAGAGCCTTTGCCAATATCCGAAAGCCCAGGGGTGACAGGTGCAAGCCGTCCCTAGCGAAGCATCGTGGCTTGTCAAGCATGTCATTCCAGGCTGACAGGCATTGGATCCCCTTTGAATGACACCAATACTTAAGCCAATTGTTGAAATTGATAATCTTGTCTTCTTACTGTGGCATCATTCTTGGTGAGGGTAAGATGCTACTCAAGGTCAGGGTCATACCAGCCTGGGCTACATGCTCAGAGAGCTCCTCTATGTCTCTTTTCATGTAGTCCAGGGAGGTACATCTCAGGTCATTCACACCAGCATGGACAATGACTGAGTCATATTTGTACTTGCCTTGGAGTGACCTGAGTGCTTGTGTTATGTGGCGGATCCTAGCGCCCGACAGGCAGCTCACCGTGACCTTCTCCTTGTTCAGCCTGGTGAGTGGGACGTCAGTGTGCCTGATGATAGAGTCACCTATTACAAGTGTATCAGTTGTGTTGTTTAGCCTTAAGGGCTGTGACTGTTCGGCACACTGGCTTTGTGAGCTATGTGTTTCACGTGTTTTGTTTTGGGGTAGCGGTTGCTTGGGTGTCTGCTTTGGAGGTCTCTGCTGCTTAGGCAAATTTTTATTTAGAGCCTCCAAGTATGTTTTTGTGTGTTTATGTGTTTGGTTTGCTGTCGTGGTAGGTCTATGTGAGACTGGAATTTTAGTGAGTGTGGTTTCCTTCTCCTCCTGACTGGTTTCGCCAGTACTGAGTTGAGAGAGCTTAGCCTCCAGTTTGGCTATATGGTTGCATCTCTCACATGTGTTGGAATTTGTTGGGAGGAGGAGAGGGTTGTCTGTGTACATGAGGCAGTTGTAACATTGCCTCAAGATTCCCAGATTCACCAGCTGGACTGGAGAGGAGATTGACAACTGACCTTTGGACATGCTAGAATAGTATTGGGAATTTCTTTATAACTGAAAAAAAATCGCCAATGGGGAGCAAGGTACTCCAGGGGGAGTTTGTGAGGGTGTAGTGCTTTTAATTTTTTAGTGCTGACTTATATAATTGCCTTAGTGAGCAAGTGCCAGGTAACTTAGATGCAATATTATTAATATTAATTAATATTATTGTTTGCAGTACCTATGATATAGAGAATGCCTTAATATTTATTACACTCATTAATCATGTATGAAATTGTGAACTTTCTATTTGGTTGAGGTGTATTTTTTAAGGTTTACAAGTATAGCCATTTGTATAGCAGTATTTTAGATGTTTTAAAAGTTTATACATAATCACATATATATATATATATTTTTTAGAATATTTTTATTGTATTCATATAGGTTTTATAATATTATGTATGGATATTTAATGTATTAATTGAATTTTAAAGGTTTTAATCAAGTATAGGTATTTTGAAGGTTGCATATATATATATACTTTATTAACTCTTTTATTTATTAATGCCTCTGTGATACCTTTAAAGAGCATTCTATTTAATTGCATCTATATTAACTCAATTTATTTTAATTTGCCCTAATTAATCAATTAGATGCAAGTCAGATGACTACTGAACAGTATAAATGGGCTAAGTTTCCTCATGCTTATATCTTGATAAAGCCTGGTATCAGCCAGGCGAAAGCGCTTGTTTTTATTTTTGTCTGCCAGCTTTTTGCTACTGTTTTGTCTAATAAAAACTCTGCACTGAAGATACTTCGTGGTTGGTTGTCTCTGCTGTGGACTACACTTTTTCTTGGTTCGTGTTGCACTTTGTTTCTTGTATTAGATGCAAAAATGACAAACAGTAACTTTCTTTCAAGTGAAACAAGGAAATAAGTACAGTAAGCAATGCAGATATCACTAGGGATCCACAGAAGCGCTGAAAAGCCGCGTTTTAGGTGGAATTAGCTTTTCAGGGAAATAACAAGCATACAAACAAAACTAGATTCAGCAGGCCTGGATCTAGTCTATGCTACAGCAAACAAGGTGTACCAATTACAGTAAGATGTCATTCTCTTCCCTGTAGCAGTATTCTAAACAAAAGGGATCTCCAGCCCAGGGCAGCCTGATGCCCGGCCAGTATACAAAAGTCTAATGATCTTGTATGTGTCATATGTCACACCTATGCTCCCCACACAGTATGTAGGGCATAAAAGGGATGTATAGATGCAACTACCCAGAACTGAATTGCCCCAGAAGAGAACGGTCTCCATAGGACAAAGGAGTTCATGCACACCCAGAAGGAAAAAATGCAGAAGAAAAAGGAGAAACCCTCAGCCAGAAGGGAATCTAAAACAAACAACAGAACAAACAAGAGGGGGCTGGAGGGGGGGGGGCGGCAAATACTGCAACAGTAAAGAGAAGGACATTACTGTTATAGTAAGATTTTACACAGCTGTACTATGTGCAGAAGTATTGTAAATGGAAGGGAGAGTAAAAAAGCTCTAAGAAACAGAATGGGAGGTAGAAGGCTGAGAAGTACCCTCAACAAACCCATATAAAATGGTTTCAGCAAAACCTGCTCTGGCCCTAGAAACTATATCCAACTTATAATGCTTAGTAAAGGTATGTACTGAAGACCAAATAGCAGCTTCAAGGATGGATTTGGTGTCCGACCCCTTGAAGAAGGCACCAGAAGAGGCCACAGCCCTAGTGGAATGAGCTGTAGCAGAAATAAATGGAAATTTGCCATGAAACATATAGCAAAAGGAAATGGTGTAGATATCCAGGAAGAGATGGTTTGCTTAGAAACAGCCAAACCCAATGTCCTGGGATGAAAGGAAACAAAAAGCTGATCAGACTTATGAATGGCCATAGTTTTATCCAAATAGTACTTGAGTTGTCTGTGCAAATCCAAAGTATGCAGGCCCCTCTCACTAGCAGACTAAGGAGAAAAGAAAAAAGGAAGGGAGTTATACCGACTGATTCAAGGACAACTTATTTTCTACCTTGGGCATAAAAGAAGGATTAGTATGAAGGAACACCCTGTCCCTGTGAAAAACCAAAAAAGGAGGAATGGCCATATGGGCCTGGAGCTCCGAAACCCTGCGAGCAGATGTAAGAGCCAGCAACAAAACAGTCTTCCAGGTACAATGTTGCAAAGAAGCAGAATCTGCGGGCTCAAAAGGAGCCTGAGTCAATTTTCCCAAAACAAAAATAAGGTTCCAAGGAGGAGAACTAGATTTCCTTGGAGGCCTAATATGCAGGACGCCTTTAAGCATATGTTTGACCTCAAAACAAGCAGGCAAAGGAGGATTCAAGGGGATACAAGCAGAAATGGGTGGCAAATGGGCCTTCACAGAAGAATGGGTCAGGCTAGACTGGAGCAACGCACACAAAAAAGAGAGGACCAGAGGAACTCCCACTGAAAAAGGGTCCTGGTTGCAAGTATGGCACCAGACAGAAAATCATTTCCATTTGGACTTATAGGATTTTCTGGTTGAGGGTTTCCTTGCTTCCTGTAGAACCCTGAGTATGTCCTCAGAAAAGAGATGTCTGAAAAGGATCAAAATCCTATCACTCACAGTGTCAGTTGAAGAGTGGACAAGTGAGGATAGATAAGAGGTCCCTTGCCGTGTGTGTGGAGATCCAACCAGTGAGGTAACTTGTGGTGATTGGCCCTGACCAGATGCATTAATGGGGATCAATTGCTTTATTGGCTAGAAGGGAGTCAGTAGCAAGATGTTTTGGGAGTCCAGCTAAATCTTCTTCAGGACTCTTGGAAGTAGAGGAAGAGGAGGGAAAGCATAAAGAAACATCCCCTTCCAAGGAACAGAAAGGGCAGCGGTCTTCCAAGCCAGATGGCATAGCACTCTGGAGCAGAAGAGAGGAAACTGCCTGTTCAGAAGTGGGGCAAAAAAATCTACCTCAGGAATACTCCACCGACGGAGAATGTCCAGAGACACATCTCTGTGAAGCATCCATTCGTGAACCTATGTTTTGGACTTTCTTAGAGAGTCTGCCACTAGATTGTGCTCTGAAGGAATGTCTACTGCCTGAAGAGTTAACTGATACCTGAGAGCCACCTTCCAAGCCTGAAGAGCCATCCTACAGAGGAAATAAGATTTTGTGCTCCCTGCTTGTTGACATACCACATCACTGTAGTGTTGTGTGTGTATACCGTCAGAGTTCCTGGAGAGAGAGCATGGGGTAAAAATCTTGAAAGGCAAGAATCACAGTGCTCATCTCCTTGATGTTGATATGATCTGTCTTCTGATGGGGGGGGGGGACCCTGAACTTCCAGGTGACCAAAAGAAGCCCCCCCATGAGGCATCAGTGAACAGTTCTTGAGAAGGGACTGGAGGCTGAAAGGGCAGGCCTGGGTTGAAAGCAAACTGTTGAACCCACTACTTGAATTCCTTCCTTAGAAAGTGAAGGAGAGATGCACTGAAATCCAGACGGTGACAGTGCTGCAGACAAACTGACTTGAGGTACCTTTGAAGCTTCCACAGATGCAATCTGGCAAGAGGGACCATTGGAATAGAAGAGGCCATGAATCCCAGGGCCCAAAGAAACTCCCTGGCAGGCACGGTAGTCGGAGGAAAAAGAGACTGAAAGAAGGCTGTCAGTGACAAAAGTTTTGGAGGTGGAAGGGAATTCAACATTGGCACTGACTGAAACCTTCATCCCAGATATACATGATCCTGAGAAGGAGTTAGGATGGACTTTTGGAATTTGATAGTGAACTCCAGACTTTGAAGAACAACGATGGTGAACTCCAGACTGGTAGAAGGCATTTGAAGCAACAGGTCATCTAGATAAGGAAAAATCTGAATGTCTTGGAGCCTGCAGAAAGCAATCACAGGAACTAGCATTTTGTGAATACTCTTAGGGCAACAGGGAGGCCAAAAGGGAAAGCAGATAATTGAAAATAAAGGAAGACTCAGACAAATGTAAAACCTTCCTGAAAAGAGGGTGAATAAAGAGGTAAACAACTTTCAGATCCAGAGTCACCAGAAAAGCCTGGGTAGTAAAAGAGCAAACAGGGTTTGAAGAGTAAGCATCCAAAAAGAAGAGACCTTGATAAAGGTGTTGAGCTGGGAGAGATCCAGAATAGGTCTCCAAATGCCCTCCTTCCGAGGAGCCAGGAAGATCCTGGAATAAAAACCCTTTCCCACTTGGGAAGAGGGGAAAGGATGAATGGTTCGTTGGTTCACCAGGTACCCCAGAACCTCCAAGAAATGAGGAATTTGCTCTAGAGCAGATTGGGGAATACCTGGAAAAGGAGGGACAGACTGCCATAATATGAAGCAACCCTGACGGATAATAGAAGGAACTCAGGAGTCTGAAGTGATGAGACACCAATTTGGAAGAGAAAGATAAGGCTGAAGGGACAAAGGAACCTGGTCTAAAAGGGGGGGGGGTGGATTATCAGTGATGAGACACCAATTTGGAAGAGAAAGGTAAGGCTGAAGGGACAAAGGAACCTGGTCTAAAAGGGGGGTGGATTATCAAATATAAGCAGGCTTATCAGATAAAAGAGGCTTCTGGGCTACAGACATCTGAGAATCCTTAACAGAAGGGGACCTCCTACCACCCTTCCTGCCCTTGGAAGTCTGGTTGGGTTGCCTGTGAACAGAAGCAGATCTAGAAGGATAATTCGTCTAGAACTTAGGGATAGGAGAGACATAAATATTTTTAAGGTCATGCAAGACTTTGCTTTCTCTTGAAGAGTCTTAAACAGGTCGGCAGCAGCAGTCCAAAAAAGATGTTTATTATCCAGAGGAGCATCCAACAACTTGGCCTTAATGTCCTCTGGCAGAGACTTTGAGAAACAAAACCTAAAATAGATAAGGCAGAGGATTTGCCTTCAGAGTCAGGGAGGTCAGAAATAACTTGACAAGCCTGAGCAATCAAGGACAGAGCATACCTGGTCATATGAATTTGGTAATTAACAGTGCAAAAGGCCAAAGTAGAAGAAGTGTAAACTTTCTTACCAATCCTCTTCATTGCCCTACTATCCTTATCAGAAGGCAAAAATTTGGAAGAGGGGAAAGCTTAGAAGGTTTGTTAGAAGAGACTGATACTACAGCAGTATCAGCAGAAGGACATTTAGAAAAAAATTACAATCCTTAGGAACCTTATAGAACCTATTGGGTTTCTTAGGAGCAGGAGGCTGAAAATCAGGAAACTTGGAAGCAGCAATGAAATTATCTAACAAGGCAGTCAACACAGGAGGAACTGACAATGGTTTAGGAGTATCCACCTGAAGCAACTCATAATATCTTCTCTAAATATCAGACACTTGAGAAGAATCCCACTTAAAGTATTCCATCATCCTAGCAATTGTCTCCCCAAAGGACAATTCCTGAAAAGGAGACTCAAGGCTAACAGACTCATCCTCATCAGGACCATACACTAAAGGTGAAGGCATCTGTGAAGAATAGTAGAAAGAACCCTCATGATACACTGAATCCTTATCTGAGGAAACCAGTTCCCTAAGCCGTTTGGAAGGAGTAGAGGTCCAAGGAGGAACAGGTACTGAAACCCCTTGAGGAGGGTATAGGGCCATCAAGGCAGAAAACAAGCCCTGAGTAAACTCTTGCTACTTCCTTTAAGAGTCCTTAGGACAGACTGAAAGATGCTAAATATTTTTTTTCTTGGATGAGACATCAGCCTTAACAAATACTGGAGGTTTTGACCCTCGGCTAGAGTCAATAAGAGAACCCGGAATTTCCCTCCCGACCAGTATCTGTGGAATCCCTCTAGGACCCTCCGAGATAATCAACTGCGGTTCTCCCTGAAAGTCTAGAGCAGATGCCTGCAAAGCTTCAGAGGACGTGTAAAAAGACATATCCATGCCAGCCTCCGATCAGGTCGTGGCAGAGGAATTTGATGTAGATGCCAAATGACCTACAGAGCTATTACCCACTTCTAGAGGAACATCCGGTGGAGGCTGGACAGCTAATGAATCTGGCTGAGATTTCTTGGCCTACTTCTTATCTAGCAGGAGTATCTCGGGGTTAAAGGATTTTGCCATAGTGCCCTGGGCTAACTGTTTAAGCCATTAGTTTTCAGGATAAATGGCCAGGGAAGACTAATGGCTTCTGAGTATGCAACAGTGATATAGAAAGACATCTTCAAATACTTGGGTTCTGAAATTCATTCAAAAAGGCTACAAGTGGCAGTGGGAATCCCTTCCATATCCGTCCAATCAAACCTCACTGTTTCTTCCTATCCTAGAGAAAATGCTATCTCAGGGGAGTTAAATAATCTATTCTTCCAGATCAAACAGGGAAGTGATTTTATTCTAGAATCCTTCTGCTACCAAGGAATGAAACCTGGAGACCTATCTTGAACATTCCCTTTCTGAACCTTCACATCAAACTCCCACGATTCAAAATGCTCTCTCTACAGTGTCTGCTACCTCTCATTCCACCTGTCACTTTTTTCATAACTCTGGATGTGAAATATGCTTATCACCATATTCTAATTCTCAAAGATTTCACACATTTTTTAAACATTTTCTTTGCCTGGCTTACATTTTCATTTCTGTGCCTTACTCTTGAGTTTGTGTACTGCTCCAGTAGTGTTTACAAAGTGTCTTTTTCCTGTAATAATCCATTGCAGGTTGCAGGGAATTTACATTTTCCTATATTTAGACAGCTGCCTTATTTTTGAAGATTCATTTACAACTTGTCAAGAATCACTAGCTTAGATAAAAAAATAAATAAATAAATATCAGTCTGTGATTTCAGGTGAACAAAATCTTTTCTCATTCTGTCTCACAGGATAGTGTGTCTGGGATGTCTTCTGGATAGATCCAACATGATGGATTTTCTTTCGCAGGGCAATGTAAAACTTTACAAGGAACAATTTCGGATACTCTCCAACCAGCCTCTGACTTCTGCCAGGGAATGTCTCAGGATTCTGGGTTTCATGGCCTCCACAATTCTCATAATTCCTTTGGCCTCAAGTCAGTTTGGAACCAGTACTAGTACCCCCTATCACTTCAGATTCCAGTACTGGGATTTGTAAGAAAGGAGTTACTCTGGTAGGTGGATTAGTTATATCTTAACTTAGGTTTCTATTTCTCCCTTCCAGCACCCATTCAGTCTGTAATCACAGATACCTCAGATTTTGCTTGGGGAGCTGTATCCAAAGGGGTGGAAGTTTTGGATCTGTGGAACAAACAAGGAAATCTGAAACACATAAATATCAAAGAAATTATGACATTGATAAATGCTCTCAAATTTCTAAATCATCTTTGAGTTCCAGGCACTCTAACGATAATCATAGACAACACCATAGTGATATGGTACATAAACAAATGGGGAACCAGATATTAACACCCTTTGTGGACCAGCTATGGTAGCCTGGGATTTAGCAACTCAACACAATCTACACAATCTATCTCCGCAGGCTACTGTCTTGCCCTCAGACTAAAATGTTGTTGCAATAAGCTGAACAGAATCAGGACAGACCCTCATGAATGGAAATTGCACCCTGGGTCTTCCTGAAATGACTATTTGTGGAGAACTCCTCAAGTAGATCTGTTTGTCTCCATTCACAATACACATTTAAAGAAATTCTGTTCCAGGACTGCTTGTATAAAGGCATGGAAGACAGATGCCTTTTTATTCCCATGGACTGGAATGTTCCCATATGCTTTTCTAGCCTTTCCTCTAATAACCGGGGATGTTCAAGCATAGATCAGTGTTGCAGTAGCTCAAGCCATATGACTCCTCCTCCACTGCATTCATCCAGCTTCCAAAGGCTAAAGGCATCTGTCACATGTTCCAACTGTCAGGAGATAAAGCAGAGCTCCATAGAAAAGACAGTTGGAGAGTGAGAAGCTTCAGAGGGTTTTTTTGCCAGTAAAAAGAAGCACTTGTCAGTGGGCCATGTGAAAATGTCAGTCGGCTAGTGAACTTCAAGAGCTGGGCAGATAATTTTCCATTGGGGAAAGCTTTCCACTTGCTTTAATTTTACAAGGAAAGCTTGTGTTTTTTTCTGAAAATGATTGTGCTTAGCTAAGAAACTATATGTGTATGGACTGTCATTGCGTTTCTAAGGGAGTTGTTATATAAATGCTTATGTGGACCTTCTGTGAGGAAAAGTTTTCCTTTTCATAGAAATGTTATTTAGATTGTAAACTTTAGTGCTTTTGTGGCAAAATACTGTGCTTGTGGGGGACTGTTAATGTTTTACTTACCTTAGAACCACTTGTACTCTACCTTATAAGTTACCTACTCATCCAGGCTCCATTCCACTCTTTTAATGTTTGTTCTTCAGCTTTCTTGTGGACCAACTTCCACTCCCCATGGCAGTACCTTCCCCTGCATGCAAACAAAAGAAAGTTTCAAAGGAGTCTTCAGGAGTCAGGCCTATTCCTATCCTGCCTCAGCCGTTGTTGGGTGACTCTGTTGTCGCCGCTTGTTGTTCTTCAAAGCACCTACATTTTTCCCCCGGTCCTTTTGATGTAGCTATTGTTAGCCACCAAAGACTGGGAGTTAGCTATGTCCTTTGAGTCAGTAGAAATGCCATTAACAGGCAAGAGAGAATAGTTTTGTCAGTGTCAGGTGAAAGGGCAGGAGAAGGTTTTAAACTTGGACGAGAAGGGCAGGGGAAGCTGAGACTCGTGTGCCTAGTATGAGTCAGTCTGTTGTATGGAAGAACTGGGATTTACCAAGGAACTTAACACTTTTTATATGCTCTGTCATTCTTCAAGCAAGAAAAGAAAAATAGTTCCTCTCCTTTCTAACAGGGAATTTCTGTCAGTAAAAACAGACTTTGCAGTGGGATGATTGTACTTAGGCAATTCTTCTCACTCAGAGTTCTCTTATTCAAGTAAAGTATTTCATCCGATGTCTCTGCTGAAGAGATTTATTTTTCTGACGCTTTGTCTAAGATGAAAGAGGTTTCAACTGGGACCAGAATGAAGTTTATGTGGCACAAAAGAACGTATTATGATTTATTACAGTTAGAGATGCCAAAAGCTGTAGCTAGCCTTCCGGTCATACATACTTTAGAGAATGTTTTTCTCACTGCTTCTTCCTTACCTGATGGTCAACCTGTTGTCCCCAGGAGGTCTACCTAGTTATATAAGGTACTCTAGGCACACAAGTACCTCTTTTTCTAATTCTAAAGCAGATCTTGCAGTTCATTTCTCTATCCAAATCTGCGTCTGCTTCTGCTAAACGGATTACAACTGTTAATCCCATTCCCCCTGACAGAGATGGGAAAGCAATTAATAAGTTGCAGAAGAAAATGTGTGCTTCTAGTACTTTTAACTTTTGGAATATTAAACAGTCAGGCTCATATGTTAAAGTTTTTCTTGTTATCTTTTGAGAACATACAGAAGTTAATGACAATTCTTCCTTCTTCTGAGGTAAAGAAGTTATTAAATGCTTCTGTGACAGCTGTTTCTCATGTGACTAGTGTGTCTTTAATGTTGTTAATTCTTCTTGTAGAAATGCATCTTCTGGATCACTTTTGAGGAGATTGGCATAGCTTTTTTCCCAAACTTTCCTGATGATGTTAAATCTGAGATTTCAAATTTAGAATAAATAGGTTCTGCTTTACCCTTCTGCAGCTGATATGTTTAAAAGGTGCGATGAAAGAGAAAAACATGATTCAAGGAGTGTCTCATATTTTTCAACCCTCCATTTTCAGATCAAATAGTAATTCCCTTTTCTCCTCCGCTCCTTCTCCTATAAGCAATTTAAGCAACTAGTAGCCAGTAAACAGGTTTTTAAAAAGCAATGGAAAAGAGATTGTAAAAAAAAAAGAAAGGAAAAGTCTGTAATAATCAAGGACAGTTTTCACAGTCAACATGACTATCTGCCTCATTCCACCCCCAGTAATTTTTTGTATGTCTGAGAGTTCACCTCTCCTTGTGGCATCAGATTGTCAGAGGCATCTGGGTTATGAAGGTAATCCAGTGGTGGTACACTTGGCTGTGGGAATTCCTCCCCTCCTTTCCAAGGGAAATCCCTTTTGTCCAGGGAACCAGATCTCTCTATTTCCTCCCATCCTGCAACACATGAAGTCTTAGGGAGTCTTGGAGCCTGTGCCCCCCGATTGCCTAGGCAAAGGTTTTTATTCAGTAATTTTTCTAGTTCCCAAAACAGAAGGATCCTGGAGGCCAGTACTGGATTTTCTTTTTTAAACCATTTTGTCAAGATTTTGAAGTTCAAGATGTTATCTCTTCAGTCTCTTCTACCTCTGATTCACCCTCTAGCTTTCATGGTAAAACCGGATCTAAAGGATGCCTATCATCACATCCCCATTGCAGAGAAATTTCAGGCGTTTCTTAAGATTAGCTCTGTCTGGCTTGTATTATCAGTTCTATGTTTAACCATATGGACTGTCCACAGTGTAAGGATATTCACAAAATGCCTAGTCATTGCTTACAGCAAATTTCAAGTTATTCACATTTTTCCATCTTTGGATGACTGTCTTATCTTTGTAGAATTTTCTCAGCTGTCATAAGTCTTTAGCAGTTGTTCATAAAATTGTACTCAAGCTGGGTTTTCAAATAAACTTTCAGAAGTCTCCTCTCATCCCTTCTGATATAATGATTTTCCTGGGATATTTGCTTGATTCTGATTTGGGAAGAACCTTTCATCTGATATTGTTAATCCTCGTTCATTCCTTATGTATGGGTATTGGGTCCAAGCTCGGAACTGAGCCGGCCATTTTCCAAGCTTGCGTCAGCTTCAAACTCTCGAGCTAAACTCTTACCCACAATCCCCCTCTCCCTGTTACCTCAGATTTCGTTTGCCGCGTTGCCATCCGGCCGTGTCAAGCTACTTCTCTTGAGCTAAGTACAGTCAGTTGTTGTTTAATTGCTTTACAAATTACTTTTCTGTCAGAAAAGTTGATATTTTATTGTCTCTTACCCTATCGCATCTAGCGTTCATCATTTCCTCAGGTTTTTCTGTTTTTTTACTTACTAGTTTTACCGCTAGGTATTTTCTCTTTACCATCATTGGTAATCTTTTTCCCTTTTCTCTCTCATACCTTCGGGTACTCTCTTGTACCATTGTTGGTACTTTTCTATTAATTAATATGTCAGATAAAAAACGTAGTCTGGGGTTTAAGTGGTGTTCTGATTGTGGACACAAACTGCCTACTTCTGATGCACACTCTTTGTGTGTTTATTGTTTGGGAGCTTCCCATTTATCTGTTGAACCACCCTGCACTATTTGTGAGAACTTTTTTAATAGAACTGTGTTGGAAAGGAAAATCAAGCTGACACTGAAGGGACTTTTTCAGAGGCTATTTCTGGGTCGGAGGTCTCAACCCCTCCTAAAGCCCATAAGAAAATGGATGTTTCTACTAAGGCCAAATTCTTGCCTTCATCCCCGGCTGGGGTCTCTCACCAACCAAAACCTAAAAAGGCTAAATTTTTGGGTCCAGACCTCTCTGTCAGCCCCAGTGCTTTTGGTGCCTAGACCTTCAGCACCGAGGCCTTCGGCTCCATTAGTGATTTCGGCTCCGTCCTCTCCTGCAGCCTTCTATATATCGGCACCGAGGGGCTCCTCGGTTCAGACCATTACCACTGTATCGGCACCAACCGTTCAGTCGGCGCAGACCTTGACCGTGTCGGCTATGAGATCTTCCTCAGAACCGAGGCCTTTATTGTTGACTCCAGTTTTGTCGGTTCCACCTTCGGCACCGACTCCTATTTCGGCACCGACAACCACTTTGGCACTGATCCCTGTGTCGGTGCAGACAATGACCTCAGCACCGACGACTTCTTCGGTGCAGATAACCATAGTCCCGTCTTTCTCGGCACCGTTGTCCTCGGTGCAGTCAGATGAGATGGGCACCGAGTCTGCCTCTTCTGTGGACAGGCCTCTTTCTCCCTCAGTCTCCGTGAGGTCCACTAGAAGCCTTTCTGAACATGATGTGTTGCGTCTTGTGGACCAGGTACTCTTGACCAGAGGTATTCCACCCCTCAGGAACTATCCTTCCTTGGGAGGTGATCACCCATCTCCAAAGACCACTTCTTATTCTCCTCCTTCATTGCCTTTGAAGTCCATGGATATAGCACAATCTTCCCCTTCTGTGGTTCCCTTTATGGATCTCACTAAGGAACCGCAGTTGCCTTCATGGCAGGAAAGTTTTGCTACGACCCAAGATGTCAGCTGTGACTCGCATAGCTTGCTGCTCCACAACCATCCAGGGACTGTGGGTTGGCAGGCTGAGCCACTTAGGGGAGGGGTGACCCTGCCCTAGACATACACTCCTCTTTGGGTGGACCAGCCTTCCAACTGATGGAGAAGGCTTTCGCTGCTGCTGGCGATACCGGACTGTCTATACCTCCGCCCTCCTCTGGTACACTGGTTCCACAAGTCACATCTAGCGGACTCCGGGTGCAAGGGCCGCAGGACATATTCCCTCAGGAATCCCCTTTTCCGCTGTCTTCTCCAGCTTCTGCCGCAGAGGAGGTCCACCGGAAAAGTTTGTGTAAGAGGAAGCGCATGGACTCCACAGAGGAGTCCCTCACTGAAGACACAGATTTCGATGAGGGGGAAGGATCCCCTCAGTCACCCTCTGAGGTATCCTTTGGCGATATCGTCAAAATCCTGAAACAGAGAAGTGACTGGCAGTCCTCTAATCCGACCTCTGAGGAATCTGTGTTCCTGCAGGCCTTTCGCGCCCAGCCCCCTGCCTCCTGTGTTACTCCACCTGCTGATGAACTTGTCTGGCTCATCGTGCAGCGTGCTTGGAAGGCTCCTGATACTGTCAAAGCTATTCCCCAGAGGCCAGATAAGATCTTGTCCCTTCCTGCTTCGGATCCCCATTGGTCCAAAGGTCTTCCTGTGGATGCTTTGGTGGTGGTGGCCGCAACAAAAAAGGATCTGGCAGAAGAAGAAAGCCAGACTGACCATTCGCCTAACAAAGTGTCCCAGGCCCTGGACAGGATAGGGAAGCGCACCTTTGCTTCCGCGACCTTTGCTATCAGGTCCCTGAATTATATGGCACATTTCACCAGGCTTCAAAGGGATCTGGTTTCTGAGCTCTCTGAAACCTTGGCTTGTGTCTTGTCTGATGACGTCCATGAAAAAGTGGCCTCTCAGCTGGCCACCATTGAATCTATATCTAACTCCTCTATGCGACTGATAACTCACGCATCAGAAGGAGCAGCTAGAGCAGCGGGTTCAGCTGCGGTCTTGAGACGACACGCCTGGATGCGCTTGTGCAACTTTGTGGAACCCTTTAAGTCTTCTTTTCTTAATGCCTCCATTGAGCCCTCCTCGTTGTTTGGGCCCAAAGTTAAAAGCAGACTGGCCAGATGTGAACAGGGCGGTAAGACCCTTTCTGCCATAGGTGTTCGTTATTCTTCCCCTCAACGTGCTTTCTCCCGAAACCAAAAGAGTGGGAAGATATGGTTCAAGAAATCTCAGGGTCCTTTCCGTGACACACAGGCCGAGTTCTCCCCCAGAGGCAGAGGGGGAAACTCAGAGGGAAGATGCTCCTTTCAGGGCAGAGGGGGACCACGTAACCAGGGTTCCAGGGATTCCTTCCCTGGTCAATCCTACCAGCGCTCCTGAAGAGCGGCCCAACTCCTTTCCTCTGGAGGTGGTTGGGAGACATTTCTCCTTGTATCCTTCTGCCTGGCTAACCATCACCACCGATTCTTGGGTACAAAGGATCATAACCAGAGGTTATCATATCCCTTTCGATCTTTGTCCCGTCTCTTCAAAAAATCTTCCCGACGTTCCACCCAGTCAAAGGGAAGAAGCAGCATTAGAGATAGAAAAGCTGCTATGAAAAAACATTACACTCAGTCCAACAGCCCACCAGAAATTAAGTAATTGGATCTGAAGCCGGGTACTTCCTTTAGGAGTGCTACTCCTGAATATATTATGAAGCCAATTTCACCTACCTTGCCCGCTCAGCTTCTCCAGACACCACTGAAGCATTCCAGGCCCCCTTCCACCTCTTCCTCTAGGTCCTCCAGAAGCTTGTCGGAAGCAGATGTGGATAGGATGATGCAAAAGTTTTTCAGAGCTCAGATCCAAATGGGGGGGGGGGGGGTCTTACAAGCTCCATCCCCTACTGGATCTGTGAGTATGCCTGTTGAATATAAGACTATTCTTTCTCCTTCACCAATCTATCTAGTGGTTTCAGAGACCAAGGATCTGAGATCCCTAAGAGGCTCAGCATTGGATCCAAGGAAGGTTTCTTCCTCCACTGCAGATGTTTCCCTGACTGGCTCTGCTCTGGTACCCTCAGATCAGAATGGGTCTCAGAGCCGAAGTGTCTGTGTCAGATCTGAGAGGGTAGGTTCGGCTCAACTTTTGCCGAATCCATCCCTTCCCCTCGGAGCTTTACCCCTGGACAGTTTGAATCAGATTCTCCCCTCGAGGCTCAGATCCGGAGGTGGCTTAGATCTACTCTCTTCAGAAGCTTCATCTCCAAGGTGGTGGAAAAGGCTTTTTGTCTCCAGAGAGAACTGTCTTCTCATGTTTCGGATCCTGCCCTTTTACTCTTATGGGGTACCGAGCTCTGAGTTGGTCATGCCTACTCCCACAGGGACTGCCAGTTCCAATGAGCCTCCAGTCAGTTCTAGTGGAGGAACTTCCTCTCTGTTCTGACACCTTTCTAGAACATCCCATGGGAGAGTTGCCCAAGAAGGAGCCATGTAAGAGGAGACGCATAGACTCCCCCATGGAGTCTTTCATGAAAGACACCAATTTTGATGAAGGAGAGGGATCCCCTGATCATCACCGGATGACATCTCCTTTGGAGATATTCTACAGATCTTGAATCAGAAAGGCGGTTGGTCCTGCCAAACTCCCTCTCCTGAAGAATTGGTGTTCTTGGGGGCTTTTGGTTCTGGCCTGTCTACATCTTGGGTACTCCTTTGGTGGTTGAACTTCTTAATCTAGTTTCCCATTTAGTTTGGGCATGGAAGGAGCCAGATACTGTCGAGCCCATCTCCAAGTGCCCTGACAAGTGTTTGGCCTCACCTGCAGACCGACCCCACTTGAGCAAAGGAGTCTCGGTTGATGCTATGGTGGTGGCACCAGCCGCTAAGAAAGAGCTAGCAGAACAGGGCTGTTTTGTCCAGCCACCTAACAGGGAGTCCAGAACATTTGACAGATTTGGAAAGCGAGTGTTCGCCTCAGCTACTTTTGCTGTGAGGTTGCTTAATTATCTGGCACATTTTACTAGGCTTCAGAGAAAATTGACTAAAGAACTTTCAAATACTCTCTCAGACTCCATGTCTGCTGCGGATTTCAAAATTACTTCCTCTCAACTGGCCACTCTTTTGTCTATTTCAAACACTTTCATGAGGGTAATCTTTCACACAGCTGAAGGGATCTCACGAGCAGCCGTTTCAGGCATCGCCATAAGGAGACATGGCTGGATGTGACTATGCAACTTTGCAGAGCCCTTTAAGATGTCTTTTGTTAATGCCCATTTGATGGCACTTCCTTGTTTGGGCCATAAGTAAAAGATACACTTACCTGCAGCAGACGAAGAAAAGACCCTGTCTGCTGTTGGGATCAAGTTTTCTACGGCTCAAGTGGACCTTCTGTAGGAACCATAGATGTGGTAAGAATATGAAATATGAAATAGAATAGAAGAATATTCCTCCAGGAAATAATATCCCCACATTAGAACAACTTCTTTAACAACTCTCAAATTACCTCCCCCAAGAAACACTACTTCTTGGAGACTTTAACATTGACTGGAAATCTTGTAACAATGCTAACCCTACTTCCCATTTAAACCTTTTTGGTTTCAAACAACTAATTGATAGTGCCACTAGAATAAATAAAACAAGCAAAAAAGAAACCACCTTAGACTGGGTTCTTACAAACTCCCCCTCACAAAGCTACAAAACTGGCATCCTTCCTGATGACCTTAGCGATCACTCCCTCACATATGTCATTAGAGCTAAAACTCATCAAAACTTACCTACCTCACATAGAACACTATATTCAAAGAAACAATTTAATCCCCAAAGATTTCAAACAGAACTCTCACAATACAATTGGACCCCTCTAAAGCACCTCTCTCTCAACAAAGCCATAGAATATTTCAACTCAGCATTCCTTACAATCCTAAACCACCATGCCCCAAGTCATACCATTAGAATAAAGACCAGAACAGCACCCTGGCTTACCTCTAATACTAAACAAAAGATCAGGCTTAAAAATAAATCTTGGAAGAAATGGCTCCTCTAGAAACCCAACAGACTATCAAATCTTTAGAGAGCTGAGAAACAAAACCAAAAATGCTATTATTTCAGACAAAAAGAACTACTATGTAGAACTTCAGCAATCCACAAAAAGAACCAAAAGGTTCTGGTCTACTATCAATCATCTACTTACCCCAGGTAAAATAGTAACACCTAACCCACAGAATCTAGACCCTGATAATCCCTCTTTAATAGCCAATAACTTCAATAGCTTCTTTACTACTTCCATACAAACACTAGCAAGCCATTTATCCCTGATGCTTCCCAACTGATCTTAAGTAACACCAACAACGTCATTCCTTCCCTTCAACTTCAACCCATACCCACCTCCTACATACAATCTCTCTTACAAAAACTTAAACCCACTACCCCCTCAGCAGATAAGCTTCCTGCTGAATTCCTTCAGGTAGCAGCAAAAGCTATAGCCTACCCTGTTTCGATCCTAATAAACAGATCCATAAAAGAAAGTGATTTTCCAGCAATCTGGAAGATATCACACATCATACCCTTACATAAAGGAGGCAAATCCACTGACCTCTGTAACTACCGCCCAATAGCACTATTATCTCCACTAGCTAAAATCATGGAAAAATGTATACACAAACAACTACTTAACCATCTCCTTCAAAATAACCTACTAGCAAACACTCAAAACATGGATTTAGACCCTCACATAGTACGACCACTGCACTACTTTCCTTTACTAACACAATAAACTGTAACCGTAATAATAACAAACTAACTGCTTCTCTTTTCCTAGACCTGTCAAAAGCCTTCGACATGGTCAACCATAAACTTCTCCTACACATACTAAACTCACTTGCCTTGGATTTTTCCTCCTTAATGTGGTTCTCATCCTACCTTGAAAACCGACAACAAGCAGTACTCTGGAAAAATTCTCTATCTGCTCTACTACCTATCTCCTTAGGAGTACCTCAAGGATCAATATTAGGCCCACTCTTATTCTCTATCTTTATTAATGATCTTCAATCATCTATCCATAACACTACCTGCATACAATATGCAGATGATTCTACCATCATCTGTACAGCTCCCACCCAATCTGAACTCCAGTCACTCACACAATCTACCTTTTCAACCGTTGAACAATGGTTCTCAAAAGATGTCTCCTTCTCAACTCCAAGAAAACAAAACTATTACTATTCTCACCTACCCACAAATCTCCTCAACTAAATTTTACTATTACTGCAGCTGACAATTCTCTTATCTCCCCAGACTCTACTACCAAACTGCTTGGTGTTACTATTGATAATAATCTTAACTATGATTGTCATATCAATAACACTATAAAAGCAGTAAATAAAAGATAGGTTCACTGTACAGAATAAAACCCTTCCTTACTCCAGAAGCATGGACCACCTTAGCTCAATCACATCTTATCTCCACCCTACTGTATGCTTCCTCTATTTACACCAATCTCTAAAGGTAACCTGAAAAACTAACTACATCCTATCATAATATAGCCCGTTTTGCCACAGCATCCCAGTACAGAACTCACCACTGTAATAACTTAAAACAATTACAATGGTTAGAACTACCTAACAAGCTTATCTATCAACAACTCTTAATTACACATAACATTCTTTATCAACCAACAAAAACACCAGCTCTCAGTAACCTCCTTACTCCCTACAAAAACTTGAAACAGTTGCGATCTGCCGAAAAGATACAAGTCACCACAACTAGAATTACAAATTCAGCAGGTAACTGTCTATTTTCAAACTCCATAGGGAAAATATGGAATAACATTCCCCACACATTACCTCACTAGACTCCTTTCAACTTTTCAAAAAACAACTTCTATTACATCTTAACAACTTTTGGCTCTGCTCCTGTACCAATCCAGACTAAATGACTTCTTCGCTCTTCAGCCATACCTCCCTACGTAAAAATCACTATCTTTCCCTGCTATTTCAAATGACTAAATTACTGTACTGTTCTAAAAAAAAAAAAAAAAAAATATGAATATATAGCTTAGGCTATTTGTTTTTTACCTGTTTTTTTTTTCACTGTATTTTCTACTACACTAAAATGTATGCATTGTTGCTTAAATGTTTAACCTTGTTTTAATTGTGGAGCTTTTCTCCCCGGGCCTCCACTGAAAATGGAAATTATCCAGCTGGACTAGCCCGGTCAACAAATGTAAAATAAATAAATAAATAAAATAAATAATGTGTTTCAGTAAATCTCAGAGACCTTTCCAGGATTCGCTGTGGGAAAATTCCTTCAGAGGCAGAGGGAAATTTTAATGGTAGATCTCACACTAGAGGCAGAAGAGGGCCGCAGAGCCAGGGCTTTAGAGATTCCTTTTCAGACAAGCCCTGTCAGCGCTCCTAAAGTGCTGCTCGACTGTCCAACTCTGGAGGCAGTCAGGGGTCGGTTCTCTTTGCACCTAGATGCCTGGACAAACATCGCAAGAGATTTGTGGGTGCTAAGAGCAATATCTGGAGGTTATTAAATACCATTTTCTCTTCTTCCTCATTGTCAGAGGAGGAAACTTCTCAACATTGCACCCAGTCAGAGCAAGGCCTCAGCACAAGAAATACAAAAGCTGCTATAAAAAAAGAGTTATCTAGAAGGTCCCATCTGACCAGATAGGATTCGGAACTCATTCATGCTTCTTTTTAGTGCCAAAGAAAACAGGGGATCTCCGACCCATTTTGGATCTAAGCAAATTCAACCAGTATGTAAAGAAGGCAAAGTTCTGAATGGTCACGGTTCAATCCATCCTGCCTTTTCTGCACAAGGATGACTGGATGTGCTCTGTAGATTTTCAGGACACGTACTGTCATGTCAAAATAGACAGACAGTCCAGAAGACCTCTTCGCTTTTGGCTGGGGCCGGTCATTACCAATTCAGAGCTCTGCCATTTGGACTCACAGGAATCCCCCAGGGTGTTTACCAAGTGCATGGCAGTAGTCGCAGCTCACTTGAGAGTGAAGGGATTCCAGGTTTTTCCATATATGGACAACTGGCTCCTCAGTGTCCTCTCCAAGCATCAACTACAACATGCCAGGGACTATTTGCTCCAGATTTGCAACACTTTGGGCATTACAATAAAGTTTGCCATATCAAAACTTGCACCAGTTCATAGCTTGGAATTTATTGGGACAGTTTTGGACATAACAACACAAATAGTATCTTTACCTCTCCACCGCATTACTTCTATCAGAAACCAGGTTCAGGCTATACTTTCTTATCCATCTCCCCCAGCAAGATTAGTGCAGCAATGTCAGCTGTCATAATACTACTCCCTCTTGCATGCTTCTTTATGCGTGTCCTCCAGTGGACTCTAGCTGTATAGTGGTCCATTCTGTATCGACCCCTGTTTTTTCAAGTAAAACTCACCCTAATTTGCAAACAACACATTCACTGGTGGATACAGTCTGACAATCTTTTTCTGGACAGACGCTTTGTTCTGCTGAACCCAATAGCCACAGTGACCATGGATTCTCCTCAACTGGGTTGAGGGGCATTTCTTGGGAAGAACTGTTCAAGGCATGTGGTCCTTCCAAGAGACCAACTTGCATATCAATGTCCTAGACTTGAGAGCAGTCCTTTTAGCGTTGCAGGCATTTCAAGATGCTCTTCCCTTGGGGACTTTTGCAGTTCAGAGCAGCAACATGTGTGTAGTCTGCTACTTTAACAAACAAGGAGGAACTCTATCTTATCCCCTTTGCAGAGAGGCCATGAGGGTTTGGGAATGGGCGATCACATCAGACCACTAACTGTGATGCACATTCTGGGAATAAACAATGTACTTGCAGACAAACTAAGCAGATCCATTCTGATGCCTCACGAGTGGTCTCTTAATCAGTCAGTAGCGGATATAATCTTCAAGCGTTGGGGCCAACTTTGCTGTAAGCTATTTGCCACTCCTCTTAACAACAAGTGCAGCAAGTGCTTCGCTCTGATCCTCCCTCAGGGGGAGTCACCGAGAGATGCTGCTCTTCACGCTTGGCCATTAGGTCTCCTTTATGCTTAACCTCCTCTTTCCCTGATTCCAAGATTTTTGCAGAAAGTAAGCAGACTGAACAGCTCAGTAATCCTCATTGCCTCCTTCTGGCCTGAGCAAGTATGGTTCCCCTCTCTACACTAACCTACTTAGGATCTCCTGTCTCACCCATTGGGAATTCAACACCCCAATATTCAGGCCCTCAAGCTGGCCGCATGGTTTCTCCACTTCCAGTAATAATTAGACAGTCCTGACTCTTCCCCAGTATGTGACACTATTTTGACTTCGCAAAAGGATTCTACCAAAAAAGTTTATAAAGGTAAATGGAAAAAATTCTCTATTTGGGTGTTAGATAAGGAAATTGATCCCTTTCTGTACCAGTTTTCATTTTTTGGCAACTCTTTTCAAAGATGGGGCTAGTTTCTCTACAGTTAAAGTTCAGTTGGCAGCAATTTCAAATTTCCACACTGGGAATAAATCTTTTCCTTTGGCTTCCTCTAGATTGTGTAAAGCTTTTATGAAAGGCATTTTTCTTCTGAGACCTCTGATAAAGGATCCCTTATCTCCTTGGGATCTTACTGCAGTACTTGAAGGTTTAACACAAAAACCCTATGAACTGTCAGACAAATCTGATCTAAAATTTCTGTCATGGATGACAGTTTTCTTGGTAGCTATAACTTCGGCAAAAAGAATATCTGAACTCTAGGCTGTTTCAGTAAAAACCCCTTACATTGTTTTTCATAAAGATAGGGTTTTCTGTGGACTAACCCTTCTTTTTTACCTAAAGTGGCTTCTGAAAATAACATTTACCAATCCATTCACGTGCCAGTTTTCTTTCCAAATTTTTCCAACAAAGGAGAGTACATGCTACACGTCCTTGATGTGCACAGACAACTATGCTTTTACCTTCACAGGACAAAAACAGTTTAGAAAGTTAGACCAGCTTTTTGTACCTTTCTCTCCAAATCACCTAGGCCAACCAGTTTCTAAAGTTACCCTAGCGAAATGGCTTACAGACTGTATCTTCTGGATTTACTATCAGAAGGGTATGACATTACCAAAACCTCCCCGACCTCATTCAACTAGTTCCATGGTTACTTCATCTGCCTTTTGGTCAAGAACATCTATTGATGATATTTGTCCAGCAGCTACTTGGTTTCACATTACAAACTGGACATCATATCTAGAAATAGAGCCTCCTTTGGTTCGGCAGTACTTAGGAATATTCTTCCTTGAGGGCCATCCAAGGTCAACTTAGCTGGGGACTCTGTCCCATAAGTGAGGAAGAATGAAAAGAACAACATCAGATTTATAAGTTATGTACTCACCATGCCAAGGTATCTGTGTTGTCCATTTTCATTCTTCCTCAACTCCCCTTCCATCCATCCCCATCCATTTTTCTTCTGGAAGGTCTTATTGGACTGTGTTTGAAACCTACATTTCCAGGTTTGAGCCCTGTCTTTTCTATCTGGCTATATCTGTTTGTCTTCTATTATTGGGAAATAGATCAGCAAACTAGATCTGAGGCAGTAGGGATGGAGTAGGGCATTATAGGTAGAGGGAAGAGCTCAAGAGTTGGATCCAAAGTCTGAAGTATGCGGCCGAGTCAGATCTGAGGATTGGATTGTAACCCATAAGTGAGGCAGAATGAAAATGGACAACACAGATGCCTAGTTATGGTGAGTAAATAACTTATAATTTTAAATGGTTTAGTTAATTTCCTCTCACAGGCCACAAGTTATTCTAAAGTTTGTGTGTGACTGGTATTGTTTGAGGAGGTTTGACTGACTCCATTCTTAGAACCTCACAGAAGATGCGAAAAATGAGATTTTAAATTCGTCTTTGGATAGAGATTTAGTTTTTGGTCCCTCTGCTGCAGAGGTTGTCAACAGGCATGCTGAGAGGGATAAACTGATACAGGGAATCTCTCAGATTTTTTCATCCCTCCTTTTCCAAAGTTTCAAAAGGATTCTCTAACCCCTGTCTAATTTTGGCAAGAAAAAAATAAACAGTTTCAGCAAAATGCAGGTAAGCAGACATTTAAGAAGCAATTGGAATGTGATTGAAAAAGAAGGCAGGACCCCCCCCCCAAAAAAAAAACAAAAACAAAACAAAACAAAAAAAAACAAAGGACAATCCAACAAGTCAGAATTACTTTTTACTGGGTCATTTCCTCCCCAACTTTACCCCCCTTGGAGCCTATTTTCCCTTCCATAAAGTCTGTATCTCCACTTCTCTATTTGGCAATAGATTTTTTCAGACAAATGGGTTCAGAAGATCAATCATCGTGGCTACAAATTGCAGTTGGAGAACTTTCATCCTTTTCAGGGGGTAATTCGTCATCCACCAGACCAAACTAGACTCCTGTGTTTTCCACTGTCCTATATGTTGTCTCTAGGAGTGATAGAGCCATTTCCTCCTTCCAGTTTCGAGAAGGTTTTTATTCAAGGATTTTTTTTTTTGCTGGCAAACAAAGAAAATGCTTGGAGACCACTTCTGGATCTTTCTTTCATAAACCAGTTTGTGATGCTGCCAAAGTTCAAAATGCTGCCACTTCACAACTGGTTACATATTCTTTTTTATTTAAGTTTTCTAATAACATTAGATTTAAAGGATGCTTAACATCACATCCCTATTCATCCAGTTTTCAGGTGTTTCTGGATCTCATTATCATTTCTGCGCCTTACTCTTTGGACTATCCATTGCACCAAGAGTGTTCACAAAGTGTCTAGCTGCAGTTGTAGCTCACTGTAGGCTACAGGGTATCTATGTTTTTTAATATTTAGACAACTTGCTTATCTTTGCAGAGACTTTTTCAAAGTGTCAGGAATCTCTCACTTGGGTGAGAGATCTCTTACATAAGCTGGGATTCCAAGAAAACATTCAAAAGTCTTTTTTGACTCTGTCACATAAGAGTGTATTCCTGGGGTGTCTGCTAGACACCAGTTTAAAGAGCTTTTCTCAGGAAAAAAATACATCTATATCTATATCTATTTTTTATGGTTTTCCATTCAGACTTCTGTCACTGTAAGGGAATACCTCAGGATTTTGGGTCTCACAGTATCTGTGGCTTCACATGTGAAAGACACAGTGGTATCTGAAGATCTGAAGTAGGAACTTCATTTGTCAGCAACCTTTGGGATACGGATCCGATCTCGGACCCGAGCCGGCAACTTCTTATCATAGCATAGATCCGAGCTCCTAGCTCCTCCCCTTACCCATAATCCCCTGCCTACCCTAACTGACCTCAGATCTAGTTTGCCGCTCTTCAAGCAACAGCTAGATTCCAGAGCTTTTAGCATTTTGTGAGAAAAAAAGGTTTTTCTTCCTTATTTCTGAGTGAGTGATTGTGTGTGCGTGGTAGGTTTACCCTTAACACTAATCTTATTATTATTTTAGCTTTCAGCTTAAATTTAATTTAAAGTATTTCTCCCTCCCCCGCTGGTCGTAGCGTGTGTGTGCGACTTGAGTGTTAGGGGCCTAGTGAGTGTGCTTTACTGTAGTAATGTCGGAGGCCCCTAAAGCCATTTTTTCCAAATGCACCGAGTGTGGTCACAAGCTTTCACCGGCTGATGGCCACACTCTGTGCGTTAGGTGCCTTGGGGTTGAACACCTCTCTTCGGGGTGCGCGATTTGCGCGGCGTTCAACCCCAGGGCACTCAAGGATCGTAGGTCGAAGCTAGTCCTGGCGGGCCTTCTACCCCCAGACTCTGCTTCAGCCTCTGGTACTTCGGTGCCCGCTACCCCCCGGTAGCGGTCACTCCTGCCTCCCTTCCTCCGACCGGGACTCAACCTCCCACTTCGGCTCCGGAGGATAGGGAGGCCAGGAAAGAGAAGCGGCGGGAGAGGCACCTTAAGCGGCGGGCCGATGACTCCTCATCAGCCCCGCGCGCCAAAAGGGCTTCTCCGTCCAAGTCTTCTCGATCTCCTCCTCCTCGGATCCAATCCCCTTGTTTCTCCCCGGGACCCGAGGAGGAGGTGGTCCGGTCCCCGTCGAGGTCATCGAGGCGACACTCCAGGTCTGCCTCGGTGGCCTCTTCGAGGTCCACTTTTAGTATGTTTGATGCGGACATGGACTGGATGATGAGGAGATTCATCCAGGCCCAGATGCAGATGGGAGTGCTCTTGCCTCCCCCCCCCCCCGTGGGGGAGCTTGACCCCTTTTTTCGCTCCTATAGCTCCTTCTCTGACCCACATTCCGGGTTCGGAGTGCTCGGAGCCAAGCCACGTTGGATCTGGGGGTAGGTCTGAGCCGACCGTGCTGGGCACGTCGGCTCCGACGGCTCCCTCGAGTTTGTCGGATCCAACCTCTCGGGGTCGTGGGCCGAGCTTCGGATCCGAGGGATTCGGTGTGCTTTCGGCTCCGTCCCGGTCAGAGCACACTGGTCCTTCGGATCCGACGTTCTCGGCGGCGGGTCCGATCCCCGCTACGGATCCGAGTGGGAGTCGGATCTCGGATCCGTCAGAGAGCGGCTCCCCCTCGGCTTTTGCTGTGGTGGAGAGGGCACTGTCGAGTGCTTCCAGGCCTCCGGTCCTGGCTTCGGCTCACTCCCGCACTCCTTCTCATCTGGTCCTGGCTCCCCTCATCCGGCCCTCGGGGCAGCCTGCCTCAGCGCCTCTAGGAGTTCCAGTGGAACAGGATACAGCCTGTGAGGACTCCTCAGACAGCCCCCCCCGAGGAGATTCCTCACAAGGCAAAGTGCAAAAGGAGGCACATAGACTCCCCTGTGAGTCTCACCGAAGATACGGACTTGGATGAAGGGGAAGGCTCCCCTAGATCACCCCCTGAGGATGTCTCCTTTGGAGACATCATGGAAATGCTCAAAATCAGGGGTGGGTGGTCTGCCCCTAAGGCTTCCTCTGATGAGTCCGTATTCCTTGAGGCGTTTGAGGCAGGACCATCTACCTCTTGGGTGTCCCCTCCACCCGACCCCCTGGTGGATCTCATATCCTCTAGGGCTTGGAAGGAACCGGACACCGTAGAGCCGATCCCCAAGCATCCAGACAAAATTTTGAGTCCCCCTGCAGAGAGATCACACTGGAGCAGAGGTCCCCCTGTGGATGCCATGTTGGTGGCTGCAGCCACCAAGAAAGAGTTGGCTCAGGAGAGCCCCACGGTTCATCCTCCGAGCAAGGAGTCTCGCGCGATGGACCGTCTTGGGAAGCGGGCCTTCAGTTCAGCGACCTTCTCTATGAGGGCCTAGAACTACATGGCACACGTTATTCGGATGCAGCGGGATCTAATTAAGGAATACGCTGCTTCCCCCCCAGGGTCCATGTCGGAGGGAGACAAGGATCTGTACTCCTCCCGAATGGCCACCCTCTGCTCTATCTCTAACACTTCTATGCGGCTGTTGTCTCATGCTACGGAGGGAGCCGCTAGAGCAGGCGGAGTCAGACTTGTCATGAGGAGACAGGCCTGGCTCCGTCACTGTGACTTCTCGGAACCGTTTAAGGCGTCATTCGCGAATGCCCCTTTTGATGGTTTTGCACTGTTTGGCAAAACCATTCGCGACACTCTTGTCCAGAGCGAGAAAGATGGGAAGACCTTGTCTGCCGTCAGAGTCCGCTTCTCTGCACCCCAGAGGTCCTTTTCCAAGAACCAAAAGGGTCAGAAGAAGATGTGGTTCCGAAAATCGCATCAATCCCAGTCTGCTCAGGACAACCAGTCCTCTCGTGGCAGAGGAGGACAGGGAGGACGCCGCCCCAAAGGCAGAGGGGGTCCCAGGAATTTTGGGTCCAGAGAGCCGTTCTCTGAGAGGCCCACGCAGAACCCCTGAGGGGTTACCCGACTGCTCCACTCTGGAGGCAGTCGGGGGGCGTTTTTCGTGGCACCTAGCAAAATGGGAGTCCATAACAACGGATCGCTGGGTGCTTCGTATTATATCCAGAGGTTACCAAATTCCCTTTATAGTAAACTCCAAAATCAGAAGCCTTCCCGACGTTCCACCCAGTCAGAGGGAGGTGGCTGCTGCAGAAATTCAGCAGCTTCTGCAAAAAAGAGCCATCCAGCCCGTCCCCCCCAGATCAAGTCGGATCAGGGTTTTACTCCAGGTTCTTTCTGGTGCCAAAAAAGACGGGGGACTTGAGGTCCATCCTCGACCTCTCTCTCCTAAACCTGGCGGTACCGAAAGAAAAGTTCCGAATGGTCACGTTGCAATTCGTCCTCCCCTTATTGTGGGAGGACGACTGGATGTGCTCCATAGACCTCAAGGATGCGTACTATCACATTCTAGTGGACAGGCGTTCCAGGAGGTTTCTCCGCTTCCGGCTGGGAGCCAGTCACTTTCAATTCAGGGTCCTCCCCTTCGGTCTCACCTCAGCCCCCAGGGTGTTCACCAAGGTCCTAGCGGTAATAGCGGCCCACCTGAGACTCCAGGGAATTCAGGTCTTTCCATACCTGGACGACTGTCTCCTTACGGCCCCAACAAGGCATCTACTTTGTTCAGGCAGGGATTATTTCCTCAGTCTGGCTCCACTATTAGGATTAACCATCAACATGACCAAATCCTCTCTCATCCCTACACAGGTGTTGGATTTTATAGGGGCGAAACTGGATTCCAGACAGATGCTTGCGTTCTTGACTCCAAATCGGCTTCGGAACCTGATGTTGCACGTGCAGGCCATCCTTCAACTGCAAACTCCTTCGGCAGTATTGATCATGAGGGCCCTAGGATCTATGGTGGCTGCAATCCCTCTGCTGCCATTGGCCCGGTTGAATATGAGGGTTCTGCAGTGGACCCTCCAGGTACAATGGTCCCTGTCTCGCAACCCCCTGTCTCACCCCATTTCCTTAAGCAAGGTTTGCAGAAGATCGCTCCTGTGGTGGCTCCAGTCTCCCAACCTCCACACGGGGCGTCCCTTCTCACTACCTCCGCCAGTCGACACAGTGACCACGGACGCTTCTCTCCTGGGGTGTGGGGGGGGCCATTTTTCAGGCAGGACAGTCCAAGGCACATGGAAGGACGTAGAGACCTCTTTGCATATCAACGTCCTAGAGATGAGGGCGGTGCTTTTGATGTTGCAGGAACTACACAACTCTCTTCCGGTAGGGACGATTGCAGTACAGACAGACAACATGTCGGTCGTCTGGTACATCAACAAATAGGGGGGAACCAGGTCTTACCCCCTTTGCCGCGAGGCCATGAGAGTGTGGGAATGGGCGATTTCCACCAACCGCTTTCTCATAGCAACGCACATTCCGGGACGGTCCAACATTCTAGCGGACAGGCTCAGTCGTACTATCCTGACTCCTTACGAATGGTCTCTCAACCATCGAGTTGCAGAGCAAGTATTTGCCCGATAGGGGCAACCTTGTTGCGATCTTTTGCCTCTCCTTCAAACACCAAATGCAACGACATTGGCTCTGATCCTCCGGGAGTCCCGAGACTCTTTAGTTCATGCTTGGCCTCCCGGTCTGCTTTATGCTTACCCTCCTCTTCCCCTGATGTTGAAATTATTACAGAAAGCCAGGCAGTTGGGGAGCAAGATGATCCTCATTGCCCCATTCTGGCCTCGTCAGACATGGTTCCCTTACCTATGGTCTCACCTAGTGTATCCACCATGGATTCTGGATCCCATTCCGGATCTCATTTCTCACCCTCTCGGTCTTCCGACTCCGAACCTGGTCAACCTCAAGCTGACTGCTTGGTTGCTCCAGTTCCACTTCTCATAAGGACTCCCGGGATCTCATCACCGGTCAAAGCCATTCTTGTAGCAGCTCACAAGCCTTCCTCCAGGAAGGTTTATCGGAGTAAGTGGAAACGCTTCACCATTTGGGCAGAACACCATAATTTAGACCCTTTTACAGCCACGATATCATCGGTTCTAGATTTTCTAACCTCTCTCTTTCACCAGGGGGCTAGTTCTTCCACAGTCAAGGTACAACTGGCAGCAATCTCATACTATCACGTGGGGCAAGAGTCTGGCCCTCTTATCACTTCCAAACTGTGTAAGACCTTCCTCAAGGGTACCTTCCTCCTTAGGCCTCCAGTTAAAGAGGTGGTACCTCCATGGGATTTATCCTTAGTCTTGCAGGCCTTGGCTGGTCCCCCATTCGAACTGGCGGCCACAGTTGATCTCAAATTTCTCTCTTGGAAGACAGCTTTTTTGGTGGCCATAACGTCAGCCAAAAGAGTGTCGGAATTGCAAGCTCTTTGTGTCAAACCACCATATCTGGTCTTTCACCCAGATAGGGTTTACCTCAGGATCAATCCGTCCTTTCTACCTAAGGTATCTTCAGAAGCGAACATCAATCAATCTATCAATCTTCCAGTGTTTTTCCCCAACTTTCATAACAAAGGAGAGTACAAGCTGCATTCCTTAGACGTACACAGACAACTACGTTTTTATATCCATAGAACTGCTGATCATAGGCAATCCGATCAGTTGTTTATCTCCTTTGCCAAAAGTAATTTCGGAAAGTCAGTTTCTAAAGTTTCTCTCTCTCGATGGATCTCGAGTTGTATTCTTTTAGCATATGAGAGCTCGGGAAGGCCTGCACCTCAAGGAGTCCATGCTCATTCTACTAGGGCCGTTGCCACATCTGCAGCCTTTCAAGCTAGGGTTCCACTTGATGACATTTGTTCCGCATCCACTTGGGCTTCATCTCACACCTTTATCAGCCACTATAAAATAGATGTTGTCTCCCGAGGTAGGGCGTCCTTTGGCTCTGCGGTGCTCCGGAATATCCTTCCATGAAGGCCACCCAAGATTTAGGTAGCTGGGGACTCTGTCCCAAAGGTTGCTGACAAATGAAGTTCCTACTTCAGATTAAGAAGTTATGTACTCACCATAACGTTCCATCTGAGTAGGTATCTTCATTTGTCTGCAACCATCCCCCCATCCTTCACCCTGACCAATATGATCGTTCTTGTGTTATTAGCATATGTTCCCATTGGGACACTTTTATCTGCTGTGCTATGGGGCAAACTTGATCTGAGGTCAGTTAGGGTAGGCAGGGGATCATGGGTAAGGGGAGGAGCTAGGAGCTCGGATCTATGCTATGATAAGAAGTTGCCGGCTCGGATCCGTATCCCAAAGGTTGCAGACAAATGAAGATACCTACTCAGATGGAACGTTATGGTGAGTACATAACGTCTTATTTCTTTGGTCCCAGTACAAATGCCCATTATATTTTCAAATCTCATACCTGGGATTTGTCAGAGGAGAAATCACTTGGTGGAGACAGCAAATATCCCTGAATCCAGGTCTCCCTTTCTCCCATCCTGCTCCAAAGCATTCAGTCATCTCAAACGCTTCGGACTTTGCTCAGGGAGTAATTTCAGGAAAGATAAAAGTGTGGGGTGTTTGGGACACCAAGAACAGATGCATGCACATAAATATAAAAGAGATGCTTGCTCTAATTAAGGCGCTCAACTTCCTGAATAATATTTGGTCCCCTGGACCTCTACAAATTGTTACAGACAGTACTACCATCACGTAGTACATCAACAAGCAAGGCAGAACCAGGTCTTACCCCTGCCCCCCTTTGCAGACTAATCTTGTTAGCTTGGGATATTGCATTACACAAAATCTTACTCTACGGGCATCCTACATCTAGTCAGAGCAAAATTGTTAAGCAGACAAGCTGAGCAGAACAAAAGCACATTCTCATGAATGGAAACTAGATCAGGGGTCTTCCAAGATTTGATCTATCTGTGCAGAATTCCTAAAGTAGACCTCTTTGCCTCCTCTCCGAACAATTAGCTGGCAAAATTCTGCTCCAGGTATTCATGCAAGAAGGCCTGGAAGACAGATGCTGTTTCCTTTTCTTGGACAGGATGTGCCTGTATGCTTTTCCACCCTTTCCATTGATATCCAGGGTAGTTCTGAAGTTTCAGAAAGAGTACTAATCCCAAATCAGGCCTAACAGTTATTTCTCTAGCTGCTGCTAGACATCGGATCTGAAGTAGTTAACTTCATTTGATCATCAACCTGTGGGTTTCGGATCTGATACAGTTCTGAGCCGGCAGCATCCCAAGCTAAAGATCCGAGCTCGAAGTTCCTCCCCATTACCCATACTACACGCCAAGATGTGATCTCTGAGCTCCAGGCAGGTAGAGTGGGATTTTTGATCAAACTTTAGCTGTGCACTTTCTTAGTGTGTGTGTGAATAGTTAGATGTTAAGTTGTCTATCTCACCTTCATTCTTGCTGGATGGGTTCGGAGCCGACCTCGGCTCCGACTCGGCCACTCTAAAAGCTCGAGAGTTGGTTCCACCGGCTCGAGGCTGCCCCTATATCCCACAATGCTAGGCGTGAAATACCTCAGATCTCGTTTGCCGCTACAGCGATCGAGGTGTTTTTCTACCGGCTACCGGCTCCAGGTCAGTTTTAATTAGATTAGTCTAATAACTGTTTAAACTTCCTTTAGCTTAGTTTTTTCCCTTTTACCTTCAGTGTAGTGGATAATTTATCCTTTCTACCCTTATTCAGCCCCTTCTTCAAGAACTAATAAGTTCTTTCCTTAGGCCTTCGGGCCCTTCCATCCCTTACAGTGTGTGTGTGTGTTTTTGGTAAGGGTTTTATACTTATAACTTTACTTAACTTTTCAGAAGTTTTGTTTTAGAGTAATTTAACTTAATTTTTTCTGACAGTGTAATCGGTGTGTGTGTGATGTTCTTCATTCCACATTGCTGCAGTCCTAACTATTGGGTAGTCCGCTGTCCAGTCGGCCCGAATACCAAAGTATATGGCTGACGTCGGTCAGGGCGCATTAGACTGACGTCAGTACGTCAGGGTACTAATGCGCATGACCGACGTCATATCCTCAGTCTTTTTTGCCGCATGGTCCGATGCAGAAGCAATTTTGCGAGTGCAGGTTGGCGTTCTGAAAGTTTCTGAAGCCAGAGTTTCAGACCGAATCAAAGTTGGCTAAGTACCCGTGGGAATATTTTGTTTTTCTTGCCTCAGTATTTAACCGGATGTCAGAAAAAGTGAATAACTGTATTTCTTGTGGGAAACAGATACCTCATAGGGATTACCATACTTTGTGTATACCTTGTTTAGGGCCTGAGCACGACGTTGTTGGATGCCGCTCTTGTGCTAGATTTAACAAACGCACTATTAAGAGAAGGTTAGACTGTGCCAGGTTAGTGTTTGGGAAGCGTTGTAATTATAAAATGCCGTCGGATGCTCCGACGCCGCTTCGCTAAAAACGCAAGGACAAAACAGCAAAGCCTAGAGTGGAGGAACCGACAGTCCCGGACGTCGGTTCTTTAGAGGGCTCAGTAGAGCCGGAGGTTTTGCCAGGTGTTTCTTTGGAGTCTCAGGGAGAGACTTTACTGTTACAGGATGTATCCTCTCAGGAAGTAGGCCAGGCTGAGGGGGCTTCTCAGGTGGCTGTTCTTCCCTCTCTTCCTAAGGTGGTCAGAGCCTCCCCTTCTGTTTCCAAGGCTTCTTTGAGGGGCAGGCCGAGTTTTGCTTCAGTGGGGGTTTCTCCTAGTACTTCAGGGTCTTTGCCTAAGAAACATATGCTTAAAATGGCAGAGGATTTGATTACTATGATAAGGGGTTCTATGCCCCCTCCTGATAAGAGGCCTAGGGTGGAATCTGAGTTTGAGAGTTTTGAGCAATGCTCGGAGGCTTCTGAGTCTTCGGCTGAAGACTTGCAGGAGTACCCTCCTTATTCTGATTCTGATGTGGATGATTCTACTCCTTCAGCTTCACCTCCTGAGGATTTTTCTTTTTCAGAGACTCTGCATTCCATGAGGGAGCATTTTAAATGGGAAGGTCAAGATTTCTCTGATTCCAGGAAAAGGCTTAGGGAATTCTTGTTTTTACCCCAGCACAGGCCTTTAGCTATACCTCCTGTTTTGAATGTGGTGGAAGATGTTTTTGCAGAGGCTTCCTGAATCTGATTCTTTGCCTCCTGCCCCAGTTAAACCGGATAGGTATTATAGGGTGCCTGAAGCTCATAAGTATCTTTTAAGAGTCCTAGGGCAGACCCGAAACTGTCTCTCAGGGGCCTAAAGGTGTGAAGGCCTCAGTTGTTAAAAATCCTGTCCCTCCTGATAAAGAGGCAAGGGCTTTGGATAGATGGGGAAAGAAAGTGTATACTTCTTCCACTTTAGCCATGAGGGCGTTGAATTGTCAGTTTCACATGTTAAAATATCAGAATTATCTTCTTTCACAGTTGAAATCTAAGGTGGATGCTCTGGCGGAAGGTATTGAGTGTAAAGAGTTGCAGGATTTAGTTCATGTGTCTGAACAAGTGGGTAAACATTCCTTGCAATGTGGTTTTGATGCTGTGCAGGCCTCCTCCAGGGTGGCTGCCACTGGTTCTGTTCTTCGAGGCACGCCTGGTTGAGAGATCAGAACTTAGCTGAGCATGTTAAGACAAGGATTTTGGATGCTCCTTTACAGTCTGATGTGTTGTTTGGTTCGCCTGTGGAAGCAGTTTTAAAGAAGATGGAGGACAAGGCTAAGTCTATGCAAACTGTTAAGGATTTTTTGCAGGTGCAGCCTCCGAAGTTTAGTAGAAATTGGCCTGCTAAGGGATGGACTTATCCTGCTTATGATTCCCAGTCTAGGGGTAGGTCTAGACGTGGTAGGGGCAGAGCTCAAGGTGCTTTTAGGCCTAGGGCAGGGAGTTCACCTGCTCAGACTTCTGGTGAGGGCAGGGGTCAGTCCTTTCGTAAGCAGACCCAATGACCTGCCTTTTCAGCTGCCAGTACCTTCTCGCCTGGCGGCACCTCTAGGAGGAAGACTGTTTCTTTTCAAAGAAAATTGGGATTTAATTACCCAAGACAAATGGGTTCTGGATATCATTCACCACGGTTACAGGTTTTATTTCCATACCTTGCCTCCTTTCAAAGGCATGCCAGACATTCCTCCTCTACAAAGACAAGAGGCTCACAAGCAAATTTCTCAGTTACTCCAAATAGGGGCCATTCAGCCGGTTCCTGTGCCAGAAAGGGGCCTAGGATTTTATTCTCGCCTGTTCCTAGTACCCAAGAAGGGGAACACGTGGAGACCAATTTTGGATTTATCTATCCTCAACACTTATCTGGACATTCCCAAGTTCAAAATGTTGACGTTACAACAGCTTTTACCTCTGCTGGGCAAGGATCACTGGATGGTAACTTTAGATCTCAAGGAAGCTTACCTTCATGTGCCTATAAGACTAAGTTGCAGAAAGTATCTGCGTTGAGCTGGAAATTCTCATTATCAGTTCTCTGCATTGCCCTTTGGCTTATCTACTGCCCAGAGTATTCACAAAGGTTCTGGCTCCAGTGATAGCTTACTTCAGGCTAAAAGGAATTCAAATCTATCCTTACTTGGACGATTGCCTGATTCTGGCTCCAGAAAAGGAAGACCTTCTACAGCATTTGGAATATGTCATAGCAGTGCTAAGATGCCTAGGGTATTCTGTGAACGAAATAAAGTCCAGTCTAGTACCCTCTCAAGACATGTGCTTTCTGGGTGTGAGACTGAATACAGCAGCCCAGATGGCCTTTTTAACCCCGGACAAACAAAAGAATCTTTCCAGTTACTTCCATCAACTATCTCTTCAGTCCGGGCTGACTGCAAGGACAGTCCTTCAAGCCTTAGGGTTCATGGCATCTTGTATTCTGGTGCTTCCCAATGCCAAACTGCATATGAGGAAGCTACAATGGTATCTCAAAAATGTATGGACACAGCACTGCCAGGATTTGGACACTGTCATTCAAATAATACCTTGCATTCAAAAGGAATTTTGTGGTGGGCTCAGGAATGTCACCTAAACAAGGGACTCTCTGTGACCCGGCCAGAGGCGAGTCAAATTCTAACGACAGATGCCTCAGACATTGCTTGGGGAGCTCATCTAAATGGAAAGTGGATACAAGACAAGTGGCCTGCCAGACTACAGCATCTACATATCAACATGAAGGAGATGTTAGCAGTCCAGTTTGCATTAATGGCTTTCAAGGAGTTACTTCTTCCAGGGCAGGTGTTGATTCTAACAGACAACACAACTGTCATGTGGTACATCAACAAACAAGGGGGAACACATTCTTACCCATTGTGCAGGCAAGCAATGATTTTATGGGAGACTGCGCTAAGCTTGCAACTAACTCTTCAGGCAAGGTTTCTGCCGGAGCACAGAACTCCTTAGCAGATGTGTTAAGCAGACAAATCATGGATCCCCACGAGTGGAAACTGGATCTTCATGTATTTCAAAAGTTGACAGTGTCCTGGGGAACTCCAGACATAGATCTGTTCGCTTCTCCACTAAACCACCAGCTGCCAAAGTTTTGCACAAAGAGGTTTCATCACACAGCTTGGAAAGTGGATGCTCTTTCTTTCAGTTGGAAAAATCTTCATGTGTATGCTTTCCACCTCTGCCTCTTCTTCCAAAGGTGCTTCTAAAGGTCAGACAAGACAAGCCAAGGATGATTTTAATAGCTCCAGATTGGCCTCGCAGCACTGGTACCCATTACTGAGGAGTCTGGTAAAGTAGCCTCCATGGCCTTTACCCTTGATTCCACATCTGTTGTCTCAGAAGGACGGTCGTCTGCTCAATGTCAAGCTTCACTCTCTTCATCTAACAGCCTGGCATATTCTGTTTTGAAAGACAGCAGGTCTCAACTTCCTCAACAAGTTTTAAATGTGATTATGGAAGCCAGAAGACCTAGTACAAGGAAAGTGTACGCAGAAAAATGGAAGAGATTTTTATTTTGGACTGCAGCAAAGAATTTGGAGATTTCAGAGCCTAATTTGAGTGTGGCTCTTCAATATCTTACTGAGTTATTGGACAAAGGTTTGTCTTTCTCTTCCATTAAGATTCATGCTGCAGCAATTTCAGCTCACTATGATTGTGACCCACCATTGTTTTCACATCCTTTGTTCAAGCAATTTCTTAGAGGGGCAAAGAATATAAGACCCCACGAGAGCTCCTACTCCTGCTTGGGATCTCAATTTTGTGTTGGAGAAACTTACTCTACAACCTTTTGAGCCTGCAGCTACTGCTGAACTGAAATACTTGTCATGGAAGACTGCTTTTTGTTGGCCATTACTTCTGCAAGAAGGGTTTCTGAGTTACAGGCCCTTATGGCGGTTGAGCCTTTTTGATTTTTCATAAGGATAGGGTATCATTACGCACTAATCCTTCCTTTATGCCTAAAGTGGTTTCTAGTGTGGCTTTAAACCAAACTATTCATTTGCCTACGTTTTATGCAGATCCCCAAAATAAAGGGGAAAAGATTTTGCACACTTTAGATGTACACAGGCAATTGCGTTATTATTTGAGCAGGACTAAGGATTTTAGGCAGTCTCAGCAGTTGTTTGTTTCTTTTGCTTTGAGTTCTCAGGGCAAGCCTGTGTCAAAACAAACTATTTCTAGGTGGATTGGGTTTTGCATTGCATTTTGTTATTCCCATCATGGCAAGGAGATTCCAGCTGGGATTAGGCCTCATTCCACTAGGGCTACTGCCACTTCAACAGCTTTTTAAGGGGTGGCAACTAAGGATATTTTGGAGGCAGCTACTTGGAGTTCAGTGCATACTTTCTCTAAGCATTACCACCTTCCTCTCTACTCTAAGTCTAGGGCTGGTTTTGCCACAGCTATTTTGCAAGGCATGTTATCAGCTCCTGCTTCCTTATGATTTGCCAGCCTCCCTTACCTCTGCTTTGGGATTCTACCCAATAGTTAGGACTGCAGCAATGTGGAATGAAGAACATAGTACAGTTTTGTACCTACCATAAATGTAGATGTTCGAGGATCCACATTGCTGCAGTCCAATTTACCCTCCCTCCTTCCCCTCTGTGTTTAGGGGTGGTTGTGTAGGTGAGGTTATATTCTGCTAATTTTGTATATTTTGTATATATATATATATTTTGGTGCATATATGTTGGGAGTTTTTGGTTTTTGGCCTTATCTTTTCAGGGTCTTCTGACATCTGGGGCAAGAAAAGACTGAGGATATGACGTCGGTCATGCGCATTAGTACCCTGACGTACTGACGTCAGTCTAACGCGCCTGACCGACGTCAGCCATATACTTTGGTATTCGGGCCGACTGGACAGCGGACTACCCAATAGTTAGGACTGCAGCAATGTGGATCCTCGAACATCTACATTTATGGTAGGTACAAAACTGTACTTTTTTGTGTGTGGTTACACTTCGGTTCCTTGAAAATGTCCAAGGATTCAAAGGTCTCAGGCTACAAGAAGTGTGACTCGTGCTGTCAGAAAATGTCTCTGACAGACGGTCACACTTCTTGTGTGTACTGCCTGGGACCTTTACACCTGCAGGACTCTTGTGCTGTATGCCATGGCTTCAGCCCCAGAGTCCTGCAGGAAAGAAAAAACAAACTCATACTAAGGGGTTTGCTTAAGCCTGAAGGTTCCCTATCTGCTACATTGGGAAAACCTTCCAAGACTTCTAAGACCTCGACTCCAGCTTCTGAGTCGAGGCCTAAGGCTTCGAAGTCTGCTACTGCATCAGCTCCGGCTGGAGCCGATGAGTCCTTGACTGCAGCTTCTGTGGTTCCTCGGCTCGCTGGAGCCGAGGTATTGAGATTTTGGGTCGGCTCCGATCAGACCATCGGAGCCGACATCTAGAAAGAGGTCGAGGTCACCATCCCTTGGCTCCGCTCATTCGGCTCCAGCGCCTCCCTTGCTGTCTGAACGGAGCCACAGATCTCACTCCTCCAGGTCATCGAGGCTCTCGGATCATGACCTCCAGAGGGTAGTGAGTCGACTTCTAAAGTCCGAGGTACTGGCCCAAATGCTTCAGAGCCCGACTCATCAGTTGATGCCTCTACCTATCCCTTTAAATATTCCTCCTCCGACTCCTTTGAGCTCGAGCCGGGCGCCTCGAACCGAGACTGTGGTAGCATCGAGCCGATACATTTGTCTTCGGCTCCGTCGGCTCCGATTTCTTCTTTGAAGAATCTCGGCGCCGGACTTCCTCGTCGGCTCGAGGGGTGAGTGGCATCGACCCTTGTCCGACCCCTCCCTCTCGGTGCTTCGGCTGGTGAGTTCGGCTCCGACATCGGCCTCGAGCCATCTCTGTCGGTGCCGAGGGAGGTTCTCAGCTTCGGAGCGGGACCTTTGGCTCTGCCTGACAGGGGTGCTCGAGGTTATGCGGAGAGTGTTGGAACCTTGTTCAACTCCACAGTCGGCTCCGTCCCTCCCTCTTCGGTGCCTCAGGTTATGTCTACTCACTCCCTCATCCCAGACCGCAGAGAGCCAGCTCCTCAAGAATCCCCTGTGCGGATCTCATCCTCTTCCGAGGCCTCCCCTGAATTGGCAGGGGAGCCCCCTAGGAAGAGAAAGTGTAAGAGGAAGCACATAGACTCACCTGAGTCTGTCACCTCTGACACAGATTTAGAGGATTCCGAGGGTTCCCCCCATTCCCCTTCTGAAGATGTCTCCTTTGCGGACATTCTAGAGATCCTGAAACAGAGGGGAAATTGGCCAGCCCTTAACCCTTCGGAGGATGAATCTGTGTATCTTGAGGCATTTGGCTCTCGCCCTTCCACCTCCTGGGTGTCCCCCCCCTTTGATCCCCTCATGCAGGTGGTGGCAAAAGCCTGGACGGCTCCTGACTCAGTGGACCCTACCCCCAGGAGACCTTCTAAATTTATAACAGCACCAACTGACAAACAATTTCTGACCAAAGGTGTTAATGTGGATGCTATGGTGGTAGCTGCTGCCACCAAGAAGGAACTAGCTGATCCTTCAGTGCCTGTTCATCCCCCTAACAAAGAATCTAGGTCTATGGACAGGTATGGGAAGCGGATGTTTTCATCAGCGACCTTTGCAATGCGTTCGCTGAACTACCTATGCCATTTCACCCGCCTCCAGAGAGACTTGATCAAGGAAGCGAGTGAGATGTTGAAGGATCCTACAGCTGCAGATTTTCAGGACAAAATGAACACCCAGCTGACTACCCTGAATTCGATAGCTAACTCCTCCATGCGCCTCCTTTCATATGCGGCTGATGGAGCGAGTAGAGCCGCAGGGACAGGTGTCGCCTTACGCTGGCATGCCTGGATGCGACTATGCAATTTTGCGGACCCCTTTAAAACGTCTTTCACTAATTCCCCGTTTGATGGATCATCTCTTTGGTCCTCAAGTGAAAGAAACCTTGACTAGGTGCGAGACGGATGGCAAAACTCTGTCTGCCGTCGGAGTCCGTTTTTCTACTCCTTCTAGACCTTACCCCAAAGGTCAGAAAAGTGGGAAAATGTGGTTCCGCAAACAATCTCAAGGGAATTTGCCTGACGCACAGAGTCGGTTCCCCTCCAGAGGCAGAGGAGGGAACAATAATGGTAGACGTCGCCCCAGAGGCAGAGGGGGTCCGCAGAACCAGGGCAATCGAGAAACCTTTTCCGATAAGCCCTTTCAGCATCCATGTCCACCTTCGGAGGCAGTCGGGGGAAGATTGTCACTGTACCCAGAAGCCTGGCTATCCCTAACTCAAGACAAGTGGGTACAGTCCATCATTTCCGAAGGCTATTCCATTCCCTTCGTTCGCATTCCAAACCAATCAAAAAAATTCCCTTCCAGATGTTCCACCCGCTCAAAGGGATCTTGCAGCTTCGGAAATTTCAAAGCTGCTTGCAAAAAGAGCAAGTCAGCCAGTTCCAGCAGACCAGCAAGGATCCGGAATCTACTCCAGGTTCTTTTTAGTTCCAAAGAAAACAGGGGACTGGAGACCAATTTTGGATCTCAGTATCTTGAACAAGCCGGTCAAGAAAACAAGATTTCGGATGGTCACGCTACAGTCCATCCTTCCCCTATTGGGAAAGGAAAACTGGATGTGCTCTATAGACCTTCAGGATGCGTACTATCACATAAAAATGAACAGACGCTCCAGAAGATTCCTCTGCTTCAGGCTGGGAACCAGTCATTTTCAATTCAGGGCCCTGCCCTTTGGTCTCACCACTGCCCCCCGGGTGTTTACCAAATGCATGGCAGTGGTAGCTTCTCACCTGAGACGCCAAGGATTCCAGGTGTTTCCATATTTGGACGACTGGCTCCTCACAGCTCCCACCAAGCATCTTCTTCTAATGGCCAGAGACTACACCTTTCGCATTTGTCAAAACTTAGGCATTTCAATAAATTGCGAAAAGTCTGTTTTGTCGCCTTGTCGTACTATTACCTTCATAGGCCAAATCTAGACACAGTCAACATGTCTGAGGCTAACAGATCAGAGAATAACAGACATACACAAACTGGTCTCGCTCCTTTTCAGCAGCAACAGAGTCAAAGCCAGGTTAGTTCTAAAAGTATTGGGGATTATGGCGGCTGCCATTCCTCTGCTTCCATTAGCCAGATTTCACATGAGAATCCTTCAATGGATGCTCTTCACACAATGGTCATACCAGCAACTTCCGATGTCCCACACCATTATGATTACGCAGACATGCAAAAATCATCTTCTGTGGTGGATGTCTTCCCCTCAGCTCTTATTGGGAAGACCCTTTGTTCCTTCCCCTCCGGTTGCTACTCTGACAACGGACGCCTCCCTGATCGGGTGGGGGGGGGGCATTATCAGGGCAGAACTGTCCAGGGCACATGGCAACCAGACGAATGCCACTTGCACATAAATGTTCTAGAGATGAGCAGTGCTTCTAGCGTTGCAAGCCCTTCAAGACTCTCTTCCCTTGGGAACGATAGCAATACAGACGGACAATATGTCTGTAGTGTGGTATATCAACAAACAAGGCGGAACCAGGTCCTATCCCCTATGTCGAGAAGCACTCAGACTGTGGCAATGGGCGATTTCTTCTCAGTGGTTTCTGATAGCAACGCACATCCCCGGGAAATCCAATCAAATCGCGGACAAGTTGAGCAGAGCTATCCTCATGCCTCACGAGTGGTCTCTGAAAGACTCTGTTGTGAGAGAAATTTTTCTCAAGTGGGGTCAGCCTTGCTGCGACCTTTTTGCTACTCCCCAAAACAGCAAGTGCAGAGATTATTTCACACTATTCCCGTTACCAGACCAGCCCAGCAGAGACGCTCTAGTCCAAGTTTGCCCCCGGGGACTTCTGTACGCATTTCCTCCCTTCCCACTAATCTCTCAAGTGATACAGAAAGCTATCGCTCAGAAGGCCTCTTTGATCCTCATTGCTCCTTACTGGCCTCGACAGGTTTGGTTCCCCTTTCTACATCAATTTCTGTTGGAGCAACCTTGGCGTCTGGACCTAGTTCCAGATCTTTTGATCCACCAGTCGGGTCAATTACATCGCTCCCTCCCCTCTCTGAACCTCACTGCTTGGTTCCTCCAGTTCCAACCTTAGCCAGGCTTCCTCGAATATCTCACTCTGTTCGAGATATTTTGATAGCTTCCCACAAATCTTCCACTCGAAAGATTTATCTGAGTAAGTGGAAACGTTTTGCCTATTGGGCTCAAGGAAGGGACTTAGATCCTTTCACTGCTCCCATCCATATGGTTCTTGATTTTCTAGCTGAACTCTTTCATGCAGGTTCATCTCCTTCTACTCTCAAAGTTCAATTGGCAGCTATATTTAACTTTCATGTGGGCATTTCAGAGTCTGCCATAATGTCCCACAAGCTTTGCAAAGCCTTTTTGAAGGGAGTTTTTCTACTCAGACCTCCTATAAGAAATCCTCCTTCTCCTTGGGACCTTAATTTAGTTCTCAGTTCTTTGATTCTCCCCCCTTTCGAACCTGCAGCCTCCTGTTCTTTAAAATTGCTATCATGGAAAACTCTCTTTCTGGTAGCTATTACTTCAGCTAGAAGAGTTTCAGAACTTCATGCACTCAGCTGTCGACCACCATATCTGTTGTTCCACAAAGACAGGGTATCTTTACGAACCAACCCGTCCTTTTTACCTAAGGTAGCCTCTGCT